>NC_064918.1:19350092-19531092 GCF_929443795.1 Astur gentilis | reverse complement strand
GTCCCAATGTTCCCTATTTTCTCTCGCCTTCCCCCATTCCCTCTCACTCCTCCACTCTCTCTCTTCCCTTGCCGTCATGGTTTCTCTGGCTTTCCCACATCTCCCTCTTTTCCATCTTTTCCCTCGCGTGTCTCTTTCCCCTCGCTTGTGTCTCTCTCCCCTCTTCCTTTCGGTCCCAATGTTCCCTATTTTCTCGCTCCTTCCCCCATTCCCTCTCACTCCTCCACTCTCTCTCTTCCCTCGGCTGTCACTGTTCTCCGGCTTTCCCACAAATCCCTCTTTTCCATCTGTTACCTCGCCTTACTCTTTCCCCTCGCTTGTGTCTCTCTCCCCTCTTCCTTTCGGTCCCTATTTTCCCCATTTTCTCTCGCCTTCCCCCATTCCCTCTCACTCCTCCACTCTCTCTCTTCCCTTGCCGTCACGGTTTCTCTGGCTTTCCCACATTTCCCTCTTTTCCATCTTTTCCCTCGCGTGTCTCTTTCCCCTCGCCTGTGTCTCTCTCACCTCTTCCTTTCGGTCCCTATTTTCCCTATTTTCTCGCTCCTTCCCCCATTCCCTCTCACTCCTCCACTCTCTCTCTTCCCTTGCCGTCACGGTTTCTCTGGCTTTCCCACATTTCCCTCTTTTCCATCTCTTCCCTCGCCTTACTCTTTCCCCTCGCTTGTGTCTCTCTCCCCTCTTCCTTTCGGTCCCTATTTTCCCCATTTTCTCTCGCCTTCCCCCATTCCCTCTCACTCCTCCACTCTCTCTCTTCCCTCGGCTGTCACTCTCCTCCGGCTTTCCCACATTTCCCTCTTTTCCATCTGTTCCCTCGCGTGTCTCTTTCCCCTCGCTTGTGTCTCTCTCCCCTCTTCCTTTCGGTCCCTATTTTCCCCATTTTCTCTCGCCTTCCCCCATTCCCTCTCACTCCTCCACTCTCTCTCTTCCCTTGCCGTCACGGTTTCTCTGGCTTTCCCACATTTCCCTCTTTTCCATCGTTTCCCTCGCGTGTCTCTTTCCCCTCGCTTGTGTCTCTCCCCCCTCTTCCTTTCGGTCCCTATTTTCCCCATTTTCTCTCGCCTTCCCCCATTCCCTCTCACTCCTCCACTCTCTCTCTTCCCTCGGCTGTCACTGTTCTCCGGCTTTCCCACAAATCCCTCTTTTCCATCTGTTCCCTCGCCTTACTCTTTCCCCTCGCCTGTGTCTCTCTCCCCTCTTCCTTTCGGTCCCTATTTTCCCCATTTTCTCTCGCCTTCCCCCATTCCCTCTCACTCCTCCTCTCTCTCTCTTTCCTCGGCTGTCACTGTTCTCCGGCTTTCCCACAAATCCCTCTTTTCCATCTGTTCCCTCGCCTTACTCTTTCCCCTCGCCTGTGTCTCTCTCCCCTCTTCCTTTCGGTCCCTATTTTCCCCATTTTCTCTCGCCTTCCCCCATTCCCTCTCACTCCTCCACTCTCTCTATTCCCTCGGCCGTCACGGTTTCTCTGGCTTTCCCACATCTCCCTATTTCCCATCTGTTCCCTCTCGTGTCTCTTTCCCCTCGCTTGTGTCTCTCTCCCCTCTTCCTTTCGGTCCCTATTTTCCCCATTTTCTCTCGCCTTCCCCCATTCCCTCTCACTCCTCCACTCTCTCTCTTCCCTCGGCTGTCACTCTTCTCCGGCTTTCCCACAAATCCCTCTTTTCCATCTGTTCCCTCTCGTGTCTCTTTCCCCTCGCTTGTGTCTCTCTCCCCTCTTCCTTTTGGTCCCAATGTTCCCTATTTTCTCGCTCCATCCCCCATTCCCTCTCACTCCTCCACTCTCTCTATTCCCTCGGCCGTCACGGTTTCTCCGGCTTTCCCACAAATCCCTCTTTTCCATCTGTTCCCTCGCCTTACTCTTTCCCCTCGCCTGTGTCTCTCTGCCCTCTTCCTTTCGGTCCCTATTTTCCCCATTTTCTCTCGCCTTCCCCCATTCCCTCTCACTCCTCCACTCTCTCTCTTCCCTCGGCTGTCACTGTTCTCCGGCTTTCCCACAAATCCCTCTTTTCCATCTGTTCCCTCGCCTTACTCTTTCCCCTCGCCTGTGTCTCTCTCCCCTCTTCCTTTCGGTCCCTATTTTCCCCATTTTCTCTCGCCTTCCCCCATTCCCTCTCACTCCTCCACTCTCTCTATTCCCTCGGCCGTCACGGTTTCTCTGGCTTTCCCACATCTCCCTCTTTCCCATCTGTTCCCTCGCGTGTCTCTTTCCCCTCGCCTGTGTCTCTCTGCCCTCTTCCTTTCGGTCCCTATTTTCCCCATTTTCTCTCGCCTTCCCCCATTCCCTCTCACTCCTCCACTCTCTCTCTTCCCTCGGCTGTCACTCTTCTCCGGCTTTCCCACAAATCCCTCTTTTCCATCTTTTCCCTCGCGTGTCTCTTTCCCCTCGCTTGTGTCTCTCTCCCCTCTTCCTTTCGGTCCCAATTTTCCCCATTTTCTCTCACCTTCCCCCATTCCCTCTCACTCCTCCACTCTCTGTCTTCCGTCGGCCGTCACGGTTTCTCCGCATTTCCCACATTTCCCTCTTTTCCATCTTTTCCCTCGCGTGTCTCTTTCCCCTCGCTTGTGTCTCTCTCCCCTCTTCCTTTCGGTCCCTATTTTCTCGCTCCTTCCCCCATTCCCTCTCTCTCCTCCACTCTCTCTCTTCCCTCGGCTGTCACTGGTCTCCGGCATTCCCACAAATCCCTCTTTTCCATCTGTTCCCTCAACTTACTCTTTCCCCTCGCCTGTGTCTCTCTCCCCTCTTCCTTTCGGTCCCTATTTTCCCCATTTTCTCTCGCCTTCCCCCATTCCCTCTCACTCCTCCACTCTCTCTCTTCCCTCGGCTGTCACTGTTCTCCGGCTTTCCCACATTTCCCTCTTTTCCATCTTTTCCCTCGCGTGTCTCTTTCCCCTCGCTTGTGTCTCTCTCCCCTCTTCCTTTCGGTCCCAATGTTCCCTATTTTCTCGCTCCTTCCCCCATTCCCTCTCACTCCTCCACTCTCTCTCTTCCCTTGCCGTCACGGTTTCTCTGGCTTTCCCACATTTCCCTCTTTTCCATCTCTTCCCTCGCCTTACTCTTTCCCCTCGCTTGTGTCTCTCTCCCCTCTTCCTTTCGGTCCCTATTTTCCCCATTTTCTCTCGCCTTCCCCCATTCCCTCTCACTCCTCCACTCTCTCTCTTCCCTTGCCGTCACGGTTTCTCTGGCTTTCCCACATTTCCCTCTTTTCCATCGTTTCCCTCGCGTGTCTCTTTCCCCTCGCTTGTGTCTCTCCCCCCTCTTCCTTTCGGTCCCTATTTTCCCCATTTTCTCTCGCCTTCCCCCATTCCTTCTCACTCCTCCACTCTCTCTCTTCCCTCGGCTGTCACTGTTCTCCGGCTTTCCCACAAATCCCTCTTTTCCATCTGTTCCCTCGCCTTACTCTTTCCCCTCGCCTGTGTCTCTCTCCCCTCTTCCTTTCGGTCCCTATTTTCCCCATTTTCTCTCGCCTTCCCCCATTCCCTCTCACTCCTCCTCTCTCTCTCTTCCCTCGGCTGTCACTGTTCTCCGGCTTTCCCACAAATCCCTCTTTTCCATCTGTTCCCTTGCCTTACTCTTTCCCCTCGCCTGTGTCTCTCTCCCCTCTTCCTTTCGGTCCCTATTTTCCCCATTTTCTCTCGCCTTCCCCCATTCCCTCTCACTCCTCCACTCTCTCTATTCCCTCGGCTGTCACGGTTTCTCTGGCTTTCCCACATCTCCCTATTTCCCATCTGTTCCCTCTCGTGTCTCTTTCCCCTCGCTTGTGTCTCTCTCCCCTCTTCCTTTCGGTCCCTATTTTCCCCATTTTCTCTCGCCTTCCCCCATTCCCTCTCACTCCTCCACTCTCTCTCTTCCCTCGGCTGTCACTCTTCTCCGGCTTTCCCACAAATCCCTCTTTTCCATCTGTTCCCTCTCGTGTCTCTTTCCCCTCGCTTGTGTCTCTCTCCCCTCTTCCTTTCGGTCCCAATGTTCCCTATTTTCTCGCTCCATCCCCCATTCCCTCTCACTCCTCCACTCTCTCTATTCCCTCGGCCGTCACGGTTTCTCCGGCTTTCCCACAAATCCCTCTTTTCCATCTGTTCCCTCGCCTTACTCTTTCCCCTCGCCTGTGTCTCTCTGCCCTCTTCCTTTCGGTCCCTATTTTCCCCATTTTCTCTCGCCTTCCCCCATTCCCTCTCACTCCTCCACTCTCTCTCTTCCCTCGGCTGTCACTGTTCTCCGGCTTTCCCACAAATCCCTCTTTTCCATCTGTTCCCTCGCCTTACTCTTTCCCCTCGCCTGTGTCTCTCTCCCCTCTTCCTTTCGGTCCCTATTTTCCCCATTTTCTCTCGCCTTCCCCCATTCCCTCTCACTCCTCCACTCTCTCTATTCCCTCGGCCGTCACGGTTTCTCTGGCTTTCCCACATCTCCCTCTTTCCCATCTGTTCCCTCGCGTGTCTCTTTCCCCTCGCCTGTGTCTCTCTGCCCTCTTCCTTTCGGTCCCTATTTTCCCCATTTTCTCTCGCCTTCCCCCATTCCCTCTCACTCCTCCACTCTCTCTCTTCCCTCGGCTGTCACTCTTCTCCGGCTTTCCCACAAATCCCTCTTTTCCATCTTTTCCCTCGCGTGTCTCTTTCCCCTCGCTTGTGTCTCTCTCCCCTCTTCCTTTCGGTCCCAATTTTCCCCATTTTCTCTCACCTTCCCCCATTCCCTCTCACTCCTCCACTCTCTGTCTTCCGTCGGCCGTCACGGTTTCTCCGCATTTCCCACATTTCCCTCTTTTCCATCTTTTCCCTCGCGTGTCTCTTTCCCCTCGCTTGTGTCTCTCTCCCCTCTTCCTTTCGGTCCCTATTTTCTCGCTCCTTCCCCCATTCCCTCTCTCTCCTCCACTCTCTCTCTTCCCTCGGCTGTCACTGGTCTCCGGCATTCCCACAAATCCCTCTTTTCCATCTGTTCCCTCAACTTACTCTTTCCCCTCGCCTGTGTCTCTCTCCCCTCTTCCTTTCGGTCCCTATTTTCCCCATTTTCTCTCGCCTTCCCCCATTCCCTCTCACTCCTCCACTCTCTCTCTTCCCTCGGCTGTCACTGTTCTCCGGCTGTCCCACAAATCCCTCTTTTCCATCTGTTCCCTCGCGTGTCTCTTTCCCCTCACATGTGTCTCTCTCACCTCTTCCTTTCGGTCCCTATTTTCCCCATTTTCTCTCGCCTTCCCCCATTCCCTCTCACTCCTCCACTCTCTCTCTTCCCTCGGCTGTCACTGTTCTCCGGCTTTCCCACATTTCCCTCTTTTCCATCTTTTCCCTCGCGTGTCTCTTTCCCCTCGCTTGTGTCTCTCTCCCCTCTTCCTTTCGGTCCCAATGTTCACTATTTTCTCGCTCCTTCCCCCATTCCCTCTCACTCCTCCACTCTCTCTCTTCCCTTGCCGTCACGGTTTCTCTGGCTTTCCCACATTTCCCTCTTTTCCATCTCTTCCCTCGCCTTACTCTTTCCCCTCGCTTGTGTCTCTCTCCCCTCTTCCTTTCGGTCCCTATTTTCCCCATTTTCTCTCGCCTTCCCCCATTCCCTCTCACTCCTCCACTCTCTCTCTTCCCTCGGCTGTCACTCTCCTCCGGCTTTCCCACAAATCCCTCTTTTCCATCTGTTCCCTCGCGTGTCTCTTTCCCCTCGCTTGTGTCTCTCTCCCCTCTTCCTTTCGGTCCCTATTTTCCCCATTTTCTCTCGCCTTCCCCCATTCCCTCTCACTCCTCCACTCTCTCTCTTCCCTTGCCGTCACGGTTTCTCTGGCTTTCCCACATTTCCCTCTTTTCCATCGTTTCCCTCGCGTGTCTCTTTCCCCTCGCTTGTGTCTCTCCCCCCTCTTCCTTTCGGTCCCTATTTTCCCCATTTTCTCTCGCCTTCCCCCATTCCCTCTCACTCCTCCACTCTCTCTCTTCCCTCGGCTGTCACTGTTCTCCGGCTTTCCCACAAATCCCTCTTTTCCATCTGTTCCCTCGCCTTACTCTTTCCCCTCGCCTGTGTCTCTCTCCCCTCTTCCTTTCGGTCCCTATTTTCCCCATTTTCTCTCGCCTTCCCCCATTCCCTCTCACTCCTCCTCTCTCTCTCTTTCCTCGGCTGTCACTGTTCTCCGGCTTTCCCACAAATCCCTCTTTTCCATCTGTTCCCTCGCCTTACTCTTTCCCCTCGCCTGTGTCTCTCTCCCCTCTTCCTTTCGGTCCCTATTTTCCCCATTTTCTCTCGCCTTCCCCCATTCCCTCTCACTCCTCCACTCTCTCTATTCCCTCGGCCGTCACGGTTTCTCTGGCTTTCCCACATCTCCCTATTTCCCATCTGTTCCCTCTCGTGTCTCTTTCCCCTCGCTTGTGTCTCTCTCCCCTCTTCCTTTCGGTCCCTATTTTCCCCATTTTCTCTCGCCTTCCCCCATTCCCTCTCACTCCTCCACTCTCTCTCTTCCCTCGGCTGTCACTCTTCTCCGGCTTTCCCACAAATCCCTCTTTTCCATCTGTTCCCTCTCGTGTCTCTTTCCCCTCGCTTGTGTCTCTCTCCCCTCTTCCTTTCGGTCCCAATGTTCCCTATTTTCTCGCTCCATCCCCCATTCCCTCTCACTCCTCCACTCTCTCTATTCCCTCGGCCGTCACGGTTTCTCCGGCTTTCCCACAAATCCCTCTTTTCCATCTGTTCCCTCGCCTTACTCTTTCCCCTCGCCTGTGTCTCTCTCCCCTCTTCCTTTCGGTCCCTATTTTCCCCATTTTCTCTCGCCTTCCCCCATTCCCTCTCACTCCTCCACTCTCTCTCTTCCCTCGGCTGTCACTGTTCTCCGGCTTTCCCACATTTCCCTCTTTTCCATCTTTTCCCTCGCGTGTCTCTTTCCCCTCGCTTGTGTCTCTCTCCCCTCTTCCTTTCGGTCCCAATGTTCACTATTTTCTCGCTCCTTCCCCCATTCCCTCTCACTCCTCCACTCTCTCTCTTCCCTTGCCGTCACGGTTTCTCTGGCTTTCCCACATTTCCCTCTTTTCCATCTCTTCCCTCGCCTTACTCTTTCCCCTCGCTTGTGTCTCTCTCCCCTCTTCCTTTCGGTCCCTATTTTCCCCATTTTCTCTCGCCTTCCCCCATTCCCTCTCACTCCTCCACTCTCTCTCTTCCCTCGGCTGTCACTCTCCTCCGGCTTTCCCACAAATCCCTCTTTTCCATCTGTTCCCTCGCGTGTCTCTTTCCCCTCGCTTGTGTCTCTCTCCCCTCTTCCTTTCGGTCCCTATTTTCCCCATTTTCTCTCGCCTTCCCCCATTCCCTCTCACTCCTCCACTCTCTCTCTTCCCTTGCCGTCACGGTTTCTCTGGCTTTCCCACATTTCCCTCTTTTCCATCGTTTCCCTCGCGTGTCTCTTTCCCCTCGCTTGTGTCTCTCTCCCCTCTTCCTTTCGGTCCCTATTTTCCCCATTTTCTCTCGCCTTCCCCCATTCCCTCTCACTCCTCCACTCTCTCTCTTCCCTCGGCTGTCACTGTTCTCCGGCTTTCCCACAAATCCCTCTTTTCCATCTGTTCCCTCGCCTTACTCTTTCCCCTCGCCTGTGTCTCTCTCCCCTCTTCCTTTCGGTCCCTATTTTCCCCATTTTCTCTCGCCTTCCCCCATTCCCTCTCACTCCTCCACTCTCTCTATTCCCTCGGCCGTCACGGTTTCTCTGGCTTTCCCACATCTCCCTCTTTCCCATCTGTTCCCTCGCGTGTCTCTTTCCCCTCGCCTGTGTCTCTCTGCCCTCTTCCTTTCGGTCCCTATTTTCCCCATTTTCTCTCGCCTTCCCCCATTCCCTCTCACTCCTCCACTCTCTCTCTTCCCTCGGCTGTCACTCTTCTCCGGCTTTCCCACAAATCCCTCTTTTCCATCTGTTCCCTCGCGTGTCTCTTTCCCCTCGCTTGTGTCTCTCTCCCCTCTTCCTTTCGGTCCCAATGTTCCCTATTTTCTCGCTCCTTCCCCCATTCCCTCTCATTCCTCCACTCTCTCTCTTCCCTTGCCGTCACGGTTTCTCTGGCTTTCCCACATTTCCCTGTTTTCCATCTGTTCCCTCGCGTGTCTCTTTCCCCTCGCTTGTGTCTCTCTCCCCTCTTCCTTTCCGTCCCAATGTTCCCTATTTTCTCGCTCCTTCCCCCATTCCCTCTCACTCCTCCACTCTCTCTCTTCCCTCGGCTGTCACTGTTCTCCGGCTTTCCCACAAATCCCTCTTTTCCATCTGTTCCCTCGCCTTACTCTTTCCCCTCGCCTGTGTCTCTCTCCCCTCTTCCTTTCGGTCCCAATGTTCCCTATTTTCTCGCTCCTTCCCCCATTCCCTCTCACTCCTCCACTCTCTCTCTTCCCTCGGCTGTCACTGGTCTCCGGCTTTCCCACAAATCCCTCTTTTCCATCTGTTCCCTCGCCTTACTCTTTCCCCTCGCCTGTGTCTCTCTCCCCTCTTCCTTTCGGTCCCTATTTTCCCCATTTTCTCTCGCCTTCCCCCATTCCCTGTCACTCCTCCACTCTCTCTCTTCCCTCGGCTGTCACTGTTCTCCGGCTTTCCCACAAATCCCTCTTTTCCATCTGTTCCCTCGCGTGTCTCTTTCCCCTCGCTTGTGTCTCTCTCCCCTCTTCCTTTCGGTCCCTATTTTCCCCATTTTCTCTCGCCTTCCCCCATTCCCTCTCACTCCTCCACTCTCTCTCTTCCCTTGCCGTCACGGTTTCTCTGGCTTTCCCACATCTCCCTCTTTCCCATCTTTTCCCTCGCGTGTCTCTTTCCCCTCGCTTGTGTCTCTCTCCCCTCTTCCTTTCGGTCCCTATTTTCCCCATTTTCTCTCGCCTTCCCCCATTCCCTATCACTCGTCCACTCTCTCTCTTCCCTCGGCTGTCACTGTTCTCCGGCTTTCCCACAAATCCCTCTTTTCCATCTTTTCCCTCGCGTGTCTCTTTCCCCTCGCTTGTGTCTCTCTCCCCTCTTCCTTTCGGTCCCAATTTTCCCCATTTTCTCTCACCTTCCCCCATTCCCTCTCACTCCTCCACTCTCTGTCTTCCGTCGGCCGTCACGGTTTCTCCGCATTTCCCACATTTCCCTCTTTTCCATCTTTTCCCTCGCGTGTCTCTTTCCCCTCGCTTGTGTCTCTCTCCCCTCTTCCTTTCGGTCCCTATTTTCTCGCTCCTTCCCCCATTCCCTCTCTCTCCTCCACTCTCTCTCTTCCCTCGGCTGTCACTGGTCTCCGGCATTCCCACAAATTCCTCTTTTCGATCTGTTCCCTCGCGTGTCTCTTTCCCCTCGCCTGTGTCTCCTCCTCTCTTCCTTTCGGTCCCTATTTTCCCCATTTTCTCTCGCCTTCCCCCATTGCCACTCACTCCTCCACTCTCTCTCTTCCCTTGCCGTCACGGTTTCTCTAGCTTTCCCACAATTCCCTCTTTTCCATCTTTTCCCTTGCGTGTCTCTTTCCCCTCGCCTGTGTCTCTCTCCCCTCTTCCTTTCGGTCCCTATTTTCCCTATTTTCTCGTGCCTTCCCCCATTCCCTCTCACTCCTCCACTCTCTCTCTTCCCTTGCCGTCACGGTTTCTCCGCATTTCCCACATCTCCCTCTTCCCCATTATTTCCCTCGCGTGTCTCTTTCCCCTCGCCTGTGTCTCTCTCCCCTCTTCCTTTCGGTCCCTATTTTCCCTATTTTCTCGCGCCTTCCCCCATTCCCTCTCACTCCTCCACTCTCTCTCTTCCCTTGCCGTCACGGTTTCTCTGGCTTTCCCACAATTTCCTCTTTTCCATCTTTTCCCTTGCGTGTCTCTTTCCCCTCGCCTGTGTCTCTCTCCCCTCTTCCTTTCGGTCCCTATTTTCCCTATTTTCTCGTGCCTTCCCCCATTCCCTCTCACTCCTCCACTCTCTCTCTTCCCTTGCCGTCACGGTTTCTCCGCATTTCCCACATCTCCCTCTTCCCCATTATTTCCCTCGCGTGTCTCTTTCCCCTCGCCTGTGTCTCTCTCCCCTCTTCCTTTCGGTCCCTATTTTCCCTATTTTCTCGCTCCTTCCCCCATTCCCTCTCACTCCTCCACTCTCTCTCTTCCCTTGACTGTCACTGTTCTCCGGCTTTCCCACAAATCCCTCTTTTCCATCTGTTCCCTCGCATGTCTCTTTCCCCTCGCCTGGGTCTCTCTCCCCTCTTCCTTTCGTTCCCAATTTTCCCCATTTTCTCTCGCCTTCCCCCATTCCCTCTCACTCCTCCACTCTCTCTCTTCCCTCGGCTGTCACTGTTCTCCGGCTTTCCCACAAATCCCTCTTTTCCATCTGTTCCCTCAACTTACTCTTTCCCCTCGCCTGTGTCTCTCTCCCCTCTTCCTTTCGGTCCCTATTTTCCCCATTTTCTCTCGCCTTCCCCCATTCCCTCTCACTCCTCCTCTCTCTCTCTTCCCTCGGCTGTCACTGTTCTCCGGCTGTCCCACAAATCCCTCTTTTCCATCTGTTCCCTCGCGTGTCTCTTTCCCCTCACATGTGTCTCTCTCCCCTCTTCCTTTCGGTCCCTATTTTCCCCATTTTCTCTCGCCTTCCCCCATTCCCTCTCACTCCTCCACTCTCTCTCTTCCCTCGGCTGTCACTGTTCTCCGGCTTTCCCACAAATCCCTCTTTTCCATCTTTTCCCTCGCGTGTCTCTTTCCCCTCGCTTGTGTCTCTCTCCCCTCTTCCTTTCGGTCCCAATGTTCACTATTTTCTCGCTCCTTCCCCCATTCCCTCTCACTCCTCCACTCTCTCTCTTCCCTTGCTGTCACGGTTTCTCTGGCTTTCCCACATTTCCCTCTTTTCCATCTCTTCCCTCGCCTTACTCTTTCCCCTCGCTTGTGTCTCTCTCCCCTCTTCCTTTCGGTCCCTATTTTCCCCATTTTCTCTCGCCTTCCCCCATTCCCTCTCACTCCTCCACTCTCTCTCTTCCCTTGCCGTCACGGTTTCTCCGGCTTTCCCACAAATCCCTCTTTTCCATCTGTTCCCTCGCGTGTCTCTTTCCCCTCGCTTGTGTCTCTCTCCCCTCTTCCTTTCGGTCCCTATTTTCCCCATTTTCTCTCGCCTTCCCCCATTCCCTCTCACTCCTCCACTCTCTCTCTTCCCTTGCCGTCACGGTTTCTCCGGCTTTCCCACAAATCCCTCTTTTCCATCTGTTCCCTCGCCTTACTCTTTCCCCTCGCCTGTGTCTCTCTCCCCTCTTCCTTTCGGTCCCTATTTTCCCCATTTTCTCTCGCCTTCCCCCATTCCCTCTCACTCCTCCACTCTCTCTCTTCCCTCGGCTGTCACTGTTCTCCGGCTTTCCCACAAATCCCTCTTTTCCATCTGTTCCCTCAACTTACTCTTTCCCCTCGCCTGTGTCTCTCTCCCCTCTTCCTTTCGGTCCCTATTTTCCCCATTTTCTCTCGCCTTCCCCCATTCCCTCTCACTCCTCCTCTCTCTCTCTTCCCTCGGCTGTCACTGTTCTCCGGCTGTCCCACAAATCCCTCTTTTCCATCTGTTCCCTCGCGTGTCTCTTTCCCCTCACATGTGTCTCTCTCCCCTCTTCCTTTCGGTCCCTATTTTCCCCATTTTCTCTCGCCTTCCCCCATTCCCTCTCACTCCTCCACTCTCTCTCTTCCCTCGGCTGTCACTGTTCTCCGGCTTTCCCACATTTCCCTCTTTTCCATCTGTTCCCTCTCGTGTCTCTTTCCCCTCGCTTGTGTCTCTCTCCCCTCTTCATTTCGGTCCCAATGTTCCCTATTTTCTCGCTCCTTCCCCCATTCCCTCTCACTCCTCCACTCTCTCTGTTCCCTTGCCGTCACGGTTTCTCTGGCTTTCCCACATTTCCCTCTTTTCCATCTCTTCCCTCGCCTTACTCTTTCCCCTCGCTTGTGTCTCTCTCCCCTCTTCCTTTCGGTCCCTATTTTCCCCATTTTCTCTCGCCTTCCCCCATTCCCTATCACTCGTCCACTCTCTCTCTTCCCTCGGCTGTCACTGTTCTCCGGCTTTCCCACAAATCCCTCTTTTCCATCTTTTCCCTCGCGTGTCTCTTTCCCCTCGCTTGTGTCTCTCTCCCCTCTTCCTTTCGGTCCCAATTTTCCCCATTTTCTCTCACCTTCCCCCATTCCCTCTCACTCCTCCACTCTCTGTCTTCCGTCGGCCGTCACGGTTTCTCCGCATTTCCCACATTTCCCTCTTTTCCATCTTTTCCCTCGCGTGTCTCTTTCCCCTCGCTTGTGTCTCTCTCCCCTCTTCCTTTCGGTCCCTATTTTCTCGCTCCTTCCCCCATTCCCTCTCACTCCTCCACTCTCTCTCTTCCCTCGGCTGTCACTGGTCTCCGGCATTCCCACAAATCCCTCTTTTCCATCTGTTCCCTCAACTTACTCTTTCCCCTCGCCTGTGTCTCTCTCCCCTCTTCCTTTCGGTCCCTATTTTCCCCATTTTCTCTCGCCTTCCCCCATTCCCTCTCACTCCTCCACTCTCTCTCTTCCCTCGGCTGTCACTGTTCTCCGGCTGTCCCACAAATCCCTCTTTTCCATCTGTTCCCTCGCGTGTCTCTTTCCCCTCACATGTGTCTCTCTCACCTCTTCCTTTCGGTCCCTATTTTCCCCATTTTCTCTCGCCTTCCCCCATTCCCTCTCACTCCTCCACTCTCTCTCTTCCCTCGGCTGTCACTGTTCTCCGGCTTTCCCACATTTCCCTCTTTTCCATCTTTTCCCTCGCGTGTCTCTTTCCCCTCGCTTGTGTCTCTCTCCCCTCTTCCTTTCGGTCCCAATGTTCACTATTTTCTCGCTCCTTCCCCCATTCCCTCTCACTCCTCCACTCTCTCTCTTCCCTTGCCGTCACGGTTTCTCTGGCTTTCCCACATTTCCCTCTTTTCCATCTTTTCCCTCGCCTTACTCTTTCCCCTCGCTTGTGTCTCTCTCCCCTCTTCCTTTCGGTCCCTATTTTCCCCATTTTCTCTCGCCTTCCCCCATTCCCTCTCACTCCTCCACTCTCTCTCTTCCCTCGGCTGTCACTCTCCTCCGGCTTTCCCACAAATCCCTCTTTTCCATCTGTTCCCTCGCGTGTCTCTTTCCCCTCGCTTGTGTCTCTCTCCCCTCTTCCTTTCGGTCCCTATTTTCCCCATTTTCTCTCGCCTTCCCCCATTCCCTCTCACTCCTCCACTCTCTCTCTTCCCTTGCCGTCACGGTTTCTCTGGCTTTCCCACATTTCCCTCTTTTCCATCGTTTCCCTCGCGTGTCTCTTTCCCCTCGCTTGTGTCTCTCCCCCCTCTTCCTTTCGGTCCCTATTTTCCCCATTTTCTCTCGCCTTCCCCCATTCCCTCTCACTCCTCCACTCTCTCTCTTCCCTCGGCTGTCACTGTTCTCCGGCTTTCCCACAAATCCCTCTTTTCCATCTGTTCCCTCGCCTTACTCTTTCCCCTCGCCTGTGTCTCTCTCCCCTCTTCCTTTCGGTCCCAATGTTCCCTATTTTCTCGCTCCTTCCCCCATTCCCTCTCACTCCTCCACTCTCTCTCTTCCCTCGGCTGTCACTGTTCTCCGGCATTCCCACAAATCCCTCTTTTCCATCTGTTCCCTCGCGTGTCTCTTTCCCCTCGCCTGTGTCTCTCTCCCCTCTTCCTTTCGGTCCCTATTTTCCCTATTTTCTCTCGCCTTCCCCCATTCCCTCTCACTCCTCCACTCTCTCTCTTCCCTTGCCGTCACGGTTTCTCTGGCTTTCCCACAATTCCCTCTTTTCCATCTTTTCCCTTGCGTGTCTCTTTCCCCTCGCCTGTGTCTCTCTCTCCTCTTCCTTTCGGTCCCTATTTTCCCTATTTTCTCGTGCCTTCCCCCATTCCCTCTCACTCCTCCACTCTCTCTCTTCCCTTGCCGTCACGGTTTCTCCGCATTTCCCACATCTCCCTCTTCCCCATTATTTCCCTCGCGTGTCTCTTTCCCCTCGCCTGTGTCTCTCTCCCCTCTTCCTTTCGGTCCCTATTTTCCCTATTTTCTCGCGCCTTCCCCCATTCTCTCTCACTCCTCCACTCTCTCTCTTCCCTTGCCGTCACGGTTTCTCTGGCTTTCCCACAATTCCCTCTTTTCCATCTTTTCCCTTGCGTGTCTCTTTCCCCTCGCCTGTGTCTCTCTCCCCTCTTCCTTTCGGTCCCTATTTTCCCTATTTTCTCGTGCCTTCCCCCATTCCCTCTCACTCCTCCACTCTCTCTCTTCCCTTGCCGTCACGGTTTCTCCGCATTTCCCACATCTCCCTCTTCCCCATTATTTCCCTCGCGTGTCTCTTTCCCCTCGCCTGTGTCTCTCTCCCCTCTTCCTTTCGGTCCCTATTTTCCCTATTTTCTCGCTCCTTCCCCCATTCCCTCTCACTCCTCCACTCTCTCTCTTCCCTTGACTGTCACTGTTCTCCGGCTTTCCCACAAATCCCTCTTTTCCATCTGTTCCCTCGCATGTCTCTTTCCCCTCGCCTGGGTCTCTCTCCCCTCTTCCTTTCGTTCCCAATTTTCCCCATTTTCTCTCGCCTTCCCCCATTCCCTCTCACTCCTCCACTCTCTCTCTTCCCTCGGCTGTCACTGTTCTCCGGCTGTCCCACAAATCCCTCTTTTCCATCTGTTCCCTCGCGTGTCTCTTTCCCCTCACATGTGTCTCTCTCCCCTCTTCCTTTCCGTCCCTATTTTCCCCATTTTCTCTCGCCTTCCCCCATTGCCACTCACTCCTCCACTCTCTCTCTTCCCTTGCCGTCACGGTTTCTCTAGCTTTCCCACAATTCCCTCTTTTCCATCTTTTCCCTTGCGTGTCTCTTTCCCCTCGCCTGTGTCTCTCTCCCCTCTTCCTTTCGGTCCCTATTTTCCCTATTTTCTCGCGCCTTCCCCCATTCCCTCTCACTCCTCCACTCTCTCTCTTCCCTTGCCGTCACGGTTTCTCTGGCTTTCCCACAATTCCCTCTTTTCCATCTTTTCCCTTGCGTGTCTCTTTCCCCTCGCCTGTGTCTCTCTCCCCTCTTCCTTTCGGTCCCTATTTTCCCTATTTTCTCGTGCCTTCCCCCATTCCCTCTCACTCCTCCACTCTCTCTCTTCCCTTGCCGTCACGGTTTCTCCGCATTTCCCACATCTCCCTCTTCCCCATTATTTCCCTCGCGTGTCTCTTTCCCCTCGCCTGTGTCTCTCTCCCCTCTTCCTTTCGGTCCCTATTTTCCCTATTTTCTCGCTCCTTCCCCCATTCCCTCTCACTCCTCCACTCTCTCTCTTCCCTTGACTGTCACTGTTCTCCGGCTTTCCCACAAATCCCTCTTTTCCATCTGTTCCCTCGCATGTCTCTTTCCCCTCGCCTGGGTCTCTCTCCCCTCTTCCTTTCGTTCCCAATTTTCCCCATTTTCTCTCGCCTTCCCCCATTCCCTCTCACTCCTCCACTCTCTCTCTTCCCTCGGCTGTCACTGTTCTCCGGCTTTCCCACAAATCCCTCTTTTCCATCTGTTCCCTCAACTTACTCTTTCCCCTCGCCTGTGTCTCTCTCCCCTCTTCCTTTCGGTCCCTATTTTCCCCATTTTCTCTCGCCTTCCCCCATTCCCTCTCACTCCTCCACTCTCTCTCTTCCCTCGGCTGTCACTGTTCTCCGGCTTTCCCACAAATCCCTCTTTGCCATCTGTTCCCTCGCGTGTCTCTTTCCCCTCACATGTGTCTCTCTCACCTCTTCCTTTCGGTCCCTATTTTCCCCATTTTCTCTCGCCTTCCCCCATTCCCTCTCACTCCTCCACTCTCTCTCTTCCCTCGGCTGTCACTGTTCTCCGGCTTTCCCACAAATCCCTCTTTTCCATCTTTTCCCTCGCGTGTCTCTTTCCCCTCGCTTGTGTCTCTCTCCCCTCTTCCTTTCGGTCCCAATGTTCACTATTTTCTCGCTCCTTCCCCCATTCCCTCTCACTCCTCCACTCTCTCTCTTCCCTTGCCGTCACGGTTTCTCTGGCTTTCCCACATTTCCCTCTTTTCCATCTCTTCCCTCGCCTTACTCTTTCCCCTCGCTTGTGTCTCTCTCCCCTCTTCCTTTCGGTCCCTATTTTCCCCATTTTCTCTCGCCTTCCCCCATTCCCTCTCACTCCTCCACTCTCTCTCTTCCCTTGCCGTCACGGTTTCTCCGGCTTTCCCACAAATCCCTCTTTTCCATCTGTTCCCTCGCGTGTCTCTTTCCCCTCGCTTGTGTCTCTCTCCCCTCTTCCTTTCGGTCCCTATTTTCCCCATTTTCTCTCGCCTTCCCCCATTCCCTCTCACTCCTCCACTCTCTCTCTTCCCTTGCCGTCACGGTTTCTCCGGCTTTCCCACAAATCCCTCTTTTCCATCTGTTCCCTCGCCTTACTCTTTCCCCTCGCCTGTGTCTCTCTCCCCTCTTCCTTTCGGTCCCTATTTTCCCCATTTTCTCTCGCCTTCCCCCATTCCCTCTCACTCCTCCTCTCTCTCTCTTTCCTCGGCTGTCACTGTTCTCCGGCTTTCCCACAAATCCCTCTTTTCCATCTGTTCCCTCGCGTGCCTCTTTCCCCTCGTTTGTGTCTCTCTGCCCTCTTCCTTTCGGTCCCTATTTTCCCCATTTTCTCTCGCCTTCCCCCATTCCCTCTCACTCCTCCACTCTCTCTATTCCCTCGGCCGTCACGGTTTCTCTGACTTTCCCACATCTCCCTCTTTCCCATCTGTTCCCTCGCGTGTCTCTTTCCCCTCGCTTGTGTCTCTCTCCCCTCTTCCTTTCGGTCCCAATGTTCCCTATTTTCTCGCTCCTTCCCCCATTCCCTCTCACTCCTCCACTCTCTCTCTTCCCTCGGCTGTCACTGTTCTCCGGCATTCCCACAAATTCCTCTTTTCCATCTGTTCCCTCGCGTGTCTCTTTCCCCTCGCCTGTGTCTCCTCCTCTCTTCCTTTCGGTCCCTATTTTCCCCATTTTCTCTCGCCTTCCCCCATTGCCACTCACTCCTCCACTCTCTCTCTTCCCTCGGCCGTCACGGTTTATCTAGCTTTCCACAATTCCCTCTTTTCCATCTTTTCCCTTGCGTGTCTCTTTCCCCTCGCCTGTGTCTCTCTCCCCTCTTCCTTTCGGTCCCTATTTTCCCTATTTTCTCGCGCCTTCCCCCATTCCCTCTCACTCCTCCACTCTCTCTCTTCCCTTGCCGTCACGGTTTCTCTGGCTTTCCCACAATTCCCTCTTTTCCATCTTTTCCCTTGCGTGTCTCTTTCCCCTCGCCTGTGTCTCTCTCTCCTCTTCCTTTCGGTCCCTATTTTCCCTATTTTCTCGTGCCTTCCCCCATTCCCTCTCACTCCTCCACTCTCTCTCTTCCCTTGCCGTCACGGTTTCTCCGCATTTCCCACATCTCCCTCTTCCCCATTATTTCCCTCGCGTGTCTCTTTCCCCTCGCCTGTGTCTCTCTCCCCTCTTCCTTTCGGTCCCTATTTTCCCTATTTTCTCGCTCCTTCCCCCATTCCCTCTCACTCCTCCACTCTCTCTCTTCCCTTGACTGTCACTGTTCTCCGGCTTTCCCACAAATCCCTCTTTTCCATCTGTTCCCTCGCATGTCTCTTTCCCCTCGCCTGGGTCTCTCTCCCCTCTTCCTTTCGTTCCCAATTTTCCCCATTTTCTCTCGCCTTCCCCCATTCCCTCTCACTCCTCCACTCTCTCTCTTCCCTCGGCTGTCACTGTTCTCCGGCTGTCCCACAAATCCCTCTTTTCCATCTGTTCCCTCGCGTGTCTCTTTCCCCTCACATGTGTCTCTCTCCCCTCTTCCTTTCCGTCCCTATTTTCCCCATTTTCTCTCGCCTTCCCCCATTGCCACTCACTCCTCCACTCTCTCTCTTCCCTTGCCGTCACGGTTTCTCTAGCTTTCCCACAATTCCCTCTTTTCCATCTTTTCCCTTGCGTGTCTCTTTCCCCTCGCCTGTGTCTCTCTCCCCTCTTCCTTTCGGTCCCTATTTTCCCTATTTTCTCGCGCCTTCCCCCATTCCCTCTCACTCCTCCACTCTCTCTCTTCCCTTGCCGTCACGGTTTCTCTGGCTTTCCCACAATTCCCTCTTTTCCATCTTTTCCCTTGCGTGTCTCTTTCCCCTCGCCTGTGTCTCTCTCCCCTCTTCCTTTCGGTCCCTATTTTCCCTATTTTCTCGTGCCTTCCCCCATTCCCTCTCACTCCTCCACTCTCTCTCTTCCCTTGCCGTCACGGTTTCTCCGCATTTCCCACATCTCCCTCTTCCCCATTATTTCCCTCGCGTGTCTCTTTCCCCTCGCCTGTGTCTCTCTCCCCTCTTCCTTTCGGTCCCTATTTTCCCTATTTTCTCGCTCCTTCCCCCATTCCCTCTCACTCCTCCACTCTCTCTCTTCCCTTGACTGTCACTGTTCTCCGGCTTTCCCACAAATCCCTCTTTTCCTTCTGTTCCCTCGCATGTCTCTTTCCCCTCGCCTGGGTCTCTCTCCCCTCTTCCTTTCGTTCCCAATTTTCCCCATTTTCTCTCGCCTTCCCCCATTCCCTCTCACTCCTCCACTCTCTCTCTTCCCTCGGCTGTCACTGTTCTCCGGCTTTCCCACAAATCCCTCTTTTCCATCTGTTCCCTCAACTTACTCTTTCCCCTCGCCTGTGTCTCTCTCCCCTCTTCCTTTCGGTCCCTATTTTCCCCATTTTCTCTCGCCTTCCCCCATTCCCTCTCACTCCTCCACTCTCTCTCTTCCCTCGGCTGTCACTGTTCTCCGGCTGTCCCACAAATCCCTCTTTGCCATCTGTTCCCTCGCGTGTCTCTTTCCCCTCACATGTGTCTCTCTCACCTCTTCCTTTCGGTCCCTATTTTCCCCATTTTCTCTCGCCTTCCCCCATTCCCTCTCACTCCTCCACTCTCTCTCTTCCCTCGGCTGTCACTGTTCTCCGGCTTTCCCACAAATCCCTCTTTTCCATCTTTTCCCTCGCGTGTCTCTTTCCCCTCGCTTGTGTCTCTCTCCCCTCTTCCTTTCGGTCCCAATGTTCACTATTTTCTCGCTCCTTCCCCCATTCCCTCTCACTCCTCCACTCTCTCTCTTCCCTTGCCGTCACGGTTTCTCTGGCTTTCCCACATTTCCCTCTTTTCCATCTCTTCCCTCGCCTTACTCTTTCCCCTCGCTTGTGTCTCTCTCCCCTCTTCCTTTCGGTCCCTATTTTCCCCATTTTCTCTCGCCTTCCCCCATTCCCTCTCACTCCTCCACTCTCTCTCTTCCCTTGCCGTCACGGTTTCTCCGGCTTTCCCACAAATCCCTCTTTTCCATCTGTTCCCTCGCGTGTCTCTTTCCCCTCGCTTGTGTCTCTCTCCCCTCTTCCTTTCGGTCCCTATTTTCCCCATTTTCTCTCGCCTTCCCCCATTCCCTCTCACTCCTCCACTCTCTCTCTTCCCTTGCCGTCACGGTTTCTCCGGCTTTCCCACAAATCCCTCTTTTCCATCTGTTCCCTCGCCTTACTCTTTCCCCTCGCCTGTGTCTCTCTCCCCTCTTCCTTTCGGTCCCTATTTTCCCCATTTTCTCTCGCCTTCCCCCATTCCCTCTCACTCCTCCTCTCTCTCTCTTTCCTCGGCTGTCACTGTTCTCCGGCTTTCCCACAAATCCCTCTTTTCCATCTGTTCCCTCGCGTGCCTCTTTCCCCTCGTTTGTGTCTCTCTGCCCTCTTCCTTTCGGTCCCTATTTTCCCCATTTTCTCTCGCCTTCCCCCATTCCCTCTCACTCCTCCACTCTCTCTATTCCCTCGGCCGTCACGGTTTCTCTGACTTTCCCACATCTCCCTCTTTCCCATCTGTTCCCTCGCGTGTCTCTTTCCCCTCGCTTGTGTCTCTCTCCCCTCTTCCTTTCGGTCCGAATGTTCCCTATTTTCTCGCTCCTTCCCCCATTCCCTCTCACTCCTCCACTCTCTCTCTTCCCTCGGCTGTCACTGTTCTCCGGCATTCCCACAAATTCCTCTTTTCCATCTGTTCCCTCGCGTGTCTCTTTCCCCTCGCCTGTGTCTCCTCCTCTCTTCCTTTCGGTCCCTATTTTCCCCATTTTCTCTCGCCTTCCCCCATTGCCACTCACTCCTCCACTCTCTCTCTTCCCTCGGCCGTCACGGTTTATCTAGCTTTCCACAATTCCCTCTTTTCCATCTTTTCCCTTGCGTGTCTCTTTCCCCTCGCCTGTGTCTCTCTCCCCTCTTCCTTTCGGTCCCTATTTTCCCTATTTTCTCGCGCCTTCCCCCATTCCCTCTCACTCCTCCACTCTCTCTCTTCCCTTGCCGTCACGGTTTCTCTGGCTTTCCCACAATTCCCTCTTTTCCATCTTTTCCCTTGCGTGTCTCTTTCCCCTCGCCTGTGTCTCTCTCTCCTCTTCCTTTCGGTCCCTATTTTCCCTATTTTCTCGTGCCTTCCCCCATTCCCTCTCACTCCTCCACTCTCTCTCTTCCCTTGCCGTCACGGTTTCTCCGCATTTCCCACATCTCCCTCTTCCCCATTATTTCCCTCGCGTGTCTCTTTCCCCTCGCCTGTGTCTCTCTCACCTCTTCCTTTCGGTCCCTATTTTCCTTATTTTCTCGCGCCTTCCCCCATTCCCTCTAACTCCTCCACTCTCTCTCTTCCCTTGCCGTCACGGTTTCTCTGGCTTTCCCACAATTCCCTCTTTTCCATCTTTTCCCTTGCGTGTCTCTTTCCCCTCGCCTGTGTCTCTCTCCCCTCTTCCTTTCGGTCCCTATTTTCCCTATTTTCTCGTGCCTTCCCCCATTCCCTCTCACTCCTCCACTCTCTCTCTTCCCTTGCCGTCACGGTTTCTCCGCATTTCCCACATCTCCCTCTTCCCCATTATTTCCCTCGCGTGTCTCTTTCCCCTCGCCTGTGTCTCTCTCCCCTCTTCCTTTCGGTCCCCATTTTCCCTATTTTCTCGCTCCTTCCCCCCTTCCCTCTCACTCCTCCACTCTCTCTCTTCCCTCGGCTGTCACTGTTCTCCGGCTTTCCCACAAATCCCTCTTTTCCATCTGTTCCCTCGCGTGCCTCTTTCCCCTCGCCTGTGTCTCTCTCCTCTCTTCCTTCGGTCTCTATTTCCCTCACTTTCTCTCGCCTTCCCCCATTCCCTCTCACTCCTCCACTCTCTCTCTTCCCTCGGCCGTCACGGTTTCTCCGCATTTCCCACATCTCCCTCTTTCCCATTATTTCCCTCGCGTGTCTCTTTCCCCTCGCCTGTGTCTCTCTCCTCTCTTCCTTCGGTCTCTATTTCCCCCACTTTCTCTCGCCTTCCCCCATTCCCTCTCACTCCTCCACTCTCTCTCTTCCCTTGGCCGTCACGGTTTCTCCGGCTTCCCCACATCTCCCTCTTTCCCATCTTTTCCCCCACGTGTCTCTTTCCACTCGCCTGTGTCTCTCTCCTCTCTTCCTTCGGTCTCCATTTCCCCCAATTTCTCTCGCCTTCCCCCATTCCCTCTCACTCCTGCACTCTCTCTCTTCCCTCGGCTGTCACTGTTCTCCGGCTTTCCCACAAATCCCTCTTTTCCATCTGTTCCCTCGCCTTACTCTTTCCCCTCGCCTGTGTCTCTCTCCTCTCTTCCTTCGGTCCCTATTTTCCCCACTTTCTCTCGCCTTCCCCCATTCCCTCTCACTCCTCCACTCTCTCTCTTCCCTCGGCCGTCACGGTTTCTCCGCATTTCCCACATCTCCCTCTTTCCCATTATTTCCCTCGCGTGTCTCTTTCCCATCGCCTGTGTCTCTCTCCCCTCTTCCTTTCGGTCCCCATTTTCCCTATTTTCTCGCTCCTTCCCCCCTTCCCTCTCACTCCTCCACTCTCTCTCTCTCTTCCCTCGGCTGTCACTGTTCTCCGGCTTTCCCACAAATCCCTCTTTTCCATCTGTTCCCTCGCGTGCCTCTTTCCCCTCGCCTGTGTCTCTCTCCTCTCTTCCTTCGGTCTCTATTTCCCTCACTTTCTCTCGCCTTCCCCCATTCCCTCTCACTCCTCCACTCTCTCTCTTCCCTCGGCCGTCACGGTTTCTCCGCATTTCCCACATCTCCCTCTTTCCCATTATTTCCCTCGCGTGTCTCTTTCCCCTCGCCTGTGTCTCTCTCCTCTCTTCCTTCGGTCTCTATTTCCCCCACTTTCTCTCGCCTTCCCCCATTCCCTCTCACTCCTCCACTCTCTCTCTTCCCTCGGCCGTCACGGTTTCTCCGCATTTCCCACATCTCCCTCTTTCCCATTATTTCCCTCGCGTGTCTCTTTCCCATCGCCTGTGTCTCTCTCCCCTCTTCCTTTCGGTCCCCATTTTCCCTATTTTCTCGCTCCTTCCCCCCTTCCCTCTCACTCCTCCACTCTCTCTCTTCCCTCGGCTGTCACTGTTCTCCGGCTTTCCCACAAATCCCTCTTTTCCATCTGTTCCCTCGCGTGCCTCTTTCCCCTCGCCTGTGTCTCTCTCCTCTCTTCCTTCGGTCTCTATTTCCCTCACTTTCTCTCGCCTTCCCCCATTCCCTCTCACTCCTCCACTCTCTCTCTTCCCTCGGCCGTCACGGTTTCTCCGCATTTCCCACATCCCCCTCTTTCCCATTATTTCCCTCGCGTGTCTCTTGCCCCTCGCCTGTGTCTCTCTCCTCTCTTCCTTCGGTCTCTATTTCCCCCACTTTCTCTCGCCTTCCCCCCTTCCCTCTCACTCCTCCACTCTCTCTCTTCCCTCGGCCGTCACGGTTTCTCCGCATTTCCCACATCTCCCTCTTTCCCATTATTTCCCTCGCGTGTCTCTTTCCCCTCGCCTGTGTCTCTCTCCCCTCTTCCTTTCGGTCCCAATTTTCCCTATTTTCTCGCTCCTTCCCCCATTCCCTCTCACTCCTCCACTCTCTCTCTTCCCTTGACGTCACGGTTTCTCTGGTTTTCCCACATTTCCCTCTTTCCCATCTTTTCCCTCGCGTGTCTCTTTCCCCTCGCTTGTGTCTCTCTCCCCTCTTCCTTTCGGTCCCAATGTTCCCTATTTTCTCGCTCCTTCCCCCATTCCCTCTCACTCCTCCACTCTCTCTCTTCCCTCGGCTGTCACTGTTCTCCGGCTTTCCCACAAATCCCTCTTTCCCATCTTTTCCCTCGCGTGTCTCTTTCCCCTCGCTTGTGTCTCTCTCCCCTCTTCCTTTCGGTCCCAATGTTCCCTATTTTCTCGCTCCTTCCCCCATTCCCTCTCACTCCTCCACTCTCTCTCTTCCCTCGGCTGTCACTGTTCTCCGGCTTTCCCACAAATCCCTCTTTTCCATCTGTTCCCTCGCCTTACTCTTTCCCCTCGCCTGTGTCTCTCTCCTCTTTTCCTTCGGTCTCTATTTCCCCCACTTTCTCTCGCCTTCCCCCATTCCCTCTCACTCCTCCACTCTCTCTCTTCCCTTGCCGTCACGGTTTCTCTGCATTTGCCACATCTCCCTCTTTCCCATTATTTCCCTCGCGTGTCTCTTTCCCCTCGCCTGTGTCTCTCTCCCCTCTTCCTTTCGGTCCCAATTTTCCCTATTTTCTCGCTCCTTCCCCCATTCCCTCTCACTCCTCCACTCTCTCTCTTCCCTTGCCGTCACGGTTTCTCTGGTTTTCCCACATTTCCCTCTTTCCCATCTTTTCCCTCGCGTGTCTCTTTGCCCTCGCTTGTGTCTCTCTCCCCTCTTCCTTTCGGTCCCAATGTTCCCTATTTTCTCGCTCCTTCCCCCCTTCCCTCTCACTCCTCCACTCTCTCTCTTCCCTCGGCTGTCACTGTTCTCCGGCTTTCCCACAAATCCCTCTTTTACATCTGTTCCCTCGCGTGCCTCTTTCCCCTCGCCTGTGTCTCTCTCCTCTCTTCCTTCGGTCTCTATTTCCCCCACTTTCTCTCGCCTTCCCCCATTCCCTCTCACTCCTCCACTCTCTCTCTTCCCTTGGCCGTCACGGTTTCTCCGGCTTCCCCACATCTCCCTCTTTCCCATCTTTTCCCCCACGTGTCTCTTTCCCCTCGCCTGTGTCTCTCTCCCCTCTTCCTTTCGCTCCCAATGTTCCCTATTTTCTCGCTCCTTCCCCCATTCCCTCTCACTCCTCCACTCTCTCTCTTCCCTTGCCGTCACGGTTTCTCTGGTTTTCCCACATTTC
This sequence comes from Astur gentilis, assembly GCF_929443795.1. Lineage (NCBI taxonomy): Eukaryota > Metazoa > Chordata > Aves > Accipitriformes > Accipitridae > Astur > Astur gentilis. The sequence continues at coordinate 19,507,103 of NC_064918.1, read as the reverse complement.
CCTCTTTCCCATCTTTTCCCTCGCGTGTCTCTTTCCCCTCGCTTGTGTCTCTCTCCCCTCTTCCTTTCGGTCCCAATGTTCCCTATTTTCTCGCTCCTTCCCCCATTCCCTCTCACTCCTCCACTCTCTCTCTTCCCTCGGCTGTCACTGTTCTCCGGCTTTCCCACAAATCCCTCTTTTACATCTGTTCCCTCGCGTGCCTCTTTCCCCTCGCCTGTGTCTCTCTCCTCTCTTCCTTCGGTCTCTATTTCCCCCACTTTCTCTCGCCTTCCCCCATTCCCTCTCACTCCTCCACTCTCTCTCTTCCCTTGGCCGTCACGGTTTCTCCGGCTTCCCCACATCTCCCTCTTTCCCATCTTTTCCCCCACGTGTCTCTTTCCCCTCGCCTGTGTCTCTCTCCCCTCTTCCTTTCGGTCCCAATTTTCCCTATTTTCTCGCTCCTTCCCCCATTCCCTCTCACTCCTCCACTCTCTCTCTTCCCTCGGCTGTCACTGTTCTCCGGCTTTCCCACAAATCCCTCTTTTCCATCTGTTCCCTCGCCTTACTCTTTCCCCTCGCCTGTGTCTCTCTCCTCTTTTCCTTCGGTCTCTATTTCCCCCACTTTCTCTCGCCTTCCCCCATTCCCTCTCACTCCTCCACTCTCTCTCTTCCCTCGGCCGTCACGGGTTCTCCGCATTTCCCACATCTCCCTCTTTCCCATTATTTCCCTCGCGTGTCTCTTTCCCCTCGCCTGTGTCTCTCTCCCCTCTTTCTTTCGGTCCCAATTTTCCCTATTTTCTCGCTCCTTCCCCCATTCCCTCTCACTCCTCCACTCTCTCTCTTCCCTCGGCTGTCACTGTTCTCCGGCTTTCCCACAAATCCCTCTTTTCCATCTGTTCCCTCGCCTTACTCTTTCCCCTCGCCTGTGTCTCTCTCCTCTTTTCCTTCGGTCTCTATTTCCCCCACTTTCTCTCGCCTTCCCCCATTCCCTCTCACTCCTCCACTCTCTCTCTTCCCTTGCCGTCACGGTTTCTCTGGTTTTCCCACATTTCCCTCTTTCCCATCTTTTCCCTCGCGTGTCTCTTTCCCCTCGCTTGTGTCTCTCTCCCCTCTTCCTTTCGGTCCCAATGTTCCCTATTTTCTCGCTCCTTCCCCCATTCCCTCTCACTCCTCCACTCTCTGTCTTCCCTCGGCTGTCACTGTTCTCCGGCTTTCCCACAAATCCCTCTTTTACATCTGTTCCCTCGCGTGCCTCTTTCCCCTCGCCTGTGTCTCTCTCCTCTCTTCCTTCGGTCTCTATTTCCCCCACTTTCTCTCGCCTTCCCCCATTCCCTCTCACTCCTCCACTCTCTCTCTTCCCTCGGCCGTCACGGGTTCTCCGCATTTCCCACATCTCCCTCTTTCCCATTATTTCCCTCGCGTGTCTCTTTCCCCTCGCCTGTGTCTCTCTCCCCTCTTCCTTTCGGTCCCAATTTTCCCTATTTTCTCGCTCCTTCCCCCATTCCCTCTCACTCCTCCACTCTCTCTCTTCCCTCGGCTGTCACTGTTCTCCGGCTTTCCCACAAATCCCTCTTTTCCATCTGTTCCCTCGCCTTACTCTTTCCCCTCGCCTGTGTCTCTCTCCTCTTTTCCTTCGGTCTCTATTTCCCCCACTTTCTCTCGCCTTCCCCCATTCCCTCTCACTCCTCCACTCTCTCTCTTCCCTTGCCGTCACGGTTTCTCTGGTTTTCCCACATTTCCCTCTTTCCCATCTTTTCCCTCGCGTGTCTCTTTCCCCTCGCTTGTGTCTCTCTCCCCTCTTCCTTTCGGTCCCAATGTTCCCTATTTTCTCGCTCCTTCCCCCATTCCCTCTCACTCCTCCACTCTCTCTCTTCCCTCGGCTGTCACTGTTCTCCGGCTTTCCCACAAATCCCTCTTTTACATCTGTTCCCTCGCGTGCCTCTTTCCCCTCGCCTGTGTCTCTCTCCTCTCTTCCTTCGGTCTCTATTTCCCCCACTTTCTCTCGCCTTCCCCCATTCCCTCTCACTCCTCCACTCTCTCTCTTCCCTTGGCCGTCACGGTTTCTCCGGCTTCCCCACATCTCCCTCTTTCCCATCTTTTTCCCCACGTGTCTCTTTCCCCTCGCCTGTGTCTCTCTCCCCTCTTCCTTTCGCTCCCAATGTTCCCTATTTTCTCGCTCCTTCCCCCCTTCCCTCTCACTTCTCCACTCTCTCTCTTCCCTCGGCTGTCACTGTTCTCCGGCTTTCCCACAAATCCCTCTTTTCCATCTGTTCCCTCGCCTTACTCTTTCCCCTCGCCTGTGTCTCTCTCCTCTCTTCCTTCGGTCTCTATTTCCCCCACTTTCTCTCGCCTTCCCCCATTCCCTCTCACTCCTCCACTCTCTCTCTTCCCTCGGCCGTCACGGGTTCTCCGCATTTCCCACATCTCCCTCTTTCCCATTATTTCCCTCGCGTGTCTCTTTCCCCTCGCCTGTGTCTCTCTCCCCTCTTCCTTTCGGTCCCAATTTTCCCTATTTTCTCGCTCCTTCCCCCATTCCCTCTCACTCCTCCACTCTCTCTCTTCCCTCGGCTGTCACTGTTCTCCGGCTTTCCCACAAATCCCTCTTTTCCATCTGTTCCCTCGCCTTACTCTTTCCCCTCGCCTGTGTCTCTCTCCTCTTTTCCTTCGGTCTCTATTTCCCCCACTTTCTCTCGCCTTCCCCCATTCCCTCTCACTCCTCCACTCTCTCTCTTCCCTTGCCGTCACGGTTTCTCTGGTTTTCCCACATTTCCCTCTTTCCCATCTTTTCCCTCGCGTGTCTCTTTCCCCTCGCTTGTGTCTCTCTCCCCTCTTCCTTTCGGTCCCAATGTTCCCTATTTTCTCGCTCCTTCCCCCATTCCCTCTCACTCCTCCACTCTCTCTCTTCCCTCGGCTGTCACTGTTCTCCGGCTTTCCCACAAATCCCTCTTTTACATCTGTTCCCTCGCGTGCCTCTTTCCCCTCGCCTGTGTCTCTCTCCTCTCTTCCTTCGGTCTCTATTTCCCCCACTTTCTCTCGCCTTCCCCCATTCCCTCTCACTCCTCCACTCTCTCTCTTCCCTTGGCCGTGCCGGTTTCTCCGGCTTCCCCACATCTCCCTCTTTCCCATCTTTTCCCCCACGTGTCTCTTTCCCCTCGCCTGTGTCTCTCTCCCCTCTTCCTTTCGCTCCCAATGTTCCCTATTTTCTCGCTCCTTCCCCCCTTCCCTCTCACTCCTCCACTCTCTCTCTTCCCTCGGCTGTCACTGTTCTCCGGCTTTCCCACAAATCCCTCTTTTCCATCTGTTCCCTCGCCTTACTCTTTCCCCTCGCCTGTGTCTCTCTCCTCTCTTCCTTCGGTCCCTATTTTCCCCACTTTCTCTCGCCTTCCCCCCTTCCCTCTCACTCCTCCACTCTCTCTCTTCCCTCGGCTGTCACGGTTTCTCTGGTTTTCCCACATTTCCCTCTTTCCCATCTTTTCCTTCGCGTGTCTCTTTCCCCTCGCCTGTGTCTCTCTCCTCTCTTCCTTCGGTCTCTATTTCCCCCAATTTCTCTCGCCTTCCCCCCTTCCCTCTCACTCCTCCACTCTCTCTCTTCCCTCGGCTGTCACTGTTCTCCGGCTTTCCCACAAATCCCTCTTTTCCATCTGTTCCCTCGCCTTACTCTTTCTCCTCGCCTGTGTCTCTCTCCTCTTTTCCTTCGGTCTCTATTTCCCCCACTTTCTCTCGCCTTCCCCCATTCCCTCTCACTCCTCCACTCTCTCTCTTCCCTCGGCCGTCACGGTTTCTCCGCATTTCCCACATCTCCCTCTTTCCCATTATTTCCCTCGCGTGTCTCTTTCCCCTCGCCTGTGTCTCTCTCCCCTCTTCCTTTCGGTCCCAATTTTCCCTATTTTCTCGCTCCTTCCCCCATTCCCTCTCACTCCTCCACTCTCTCTCTTCCCTCGGCTGTCACTGTTCTCCGGCTTTCCCACAAATCCCTCTTTTCCATCTGTTCCCTCGCCTTACTCTTTCCCCTCGCCTGTGTCTCTCTCCTCTCTTCCTTCGGTCTCTATTTCCCCCACTTTCTCTCGCCTTCCCCCCTTCCCTCTCACTCCTCCACTCTCTCTCTTCCCTTGGCCGTCACGGTTTCTCCGCATTTCCCACATCTCCCTCTTTCCCATTATTTCCCTCGCGTGTCTCTTTGTCCTCGCTTGTGTCTCTCTCCCCTCTTCCTTTCGGTCCCAATTTTCCCTATTTTCTCGCTCCTTCACCCATTCCCTCTCACTCCTCCACTCTCTCTCTTCCCTCGGCTGTCACTGTTCTCCGGCTTTCCCACAAATCCCTCTTTTCCATCTGTTCCCTCGCCTTACTCTTTCCCCTCGCCTGTGTCTCTCTCCTCTCTTCCTTCGGTCTCTATTTCCCCCACTTTCTCTCACCTTCCCCCATTCCCTCTCACTCCTCCACTCTCTCTCTTCCCTTGCCGTCACGGTTTCTCTGGTTTTCCCACATTTCCCTCTTTCCCATCTTTTCCCTCGCGTGTCTCTTTCCCCTCGCTTGTGTCTCTCTCCCCTCTTCCTTTCGGTCCCAATGTTCCCTATTTTCTCGCTCCTTCCCCCATTCCCTCTCACTCCTCCACTCTCTCTCTTCCCTCGGCTGTCACTGTTCTCCGGCTTTCCCACAAATCCCTCTTTTACATCTGTTCCCTCGCGTGCCTCTTTCCCCTCGCCTGTGTCTCTCTCCTCTCTTCCTTCGGTCTCTATTTCCCCCACTTTCTCTCGCCTTCCCCCATTCCCTCTCACTCCTCCACTCTCTCTCTTCCCTCGGCCGTCACGGGTTCTCCGCATTTCCCACATCTCCCTCTTTCCCATTATTTCCCTCGCGTGTCTCTTTCCCCTCGCCTGTGTCTCTCTCCCCTCTTCCTTTCGGTCCCAATTTTCCCTATTTTCTCGCTCCTTCCCCCATTCCCTCTCACTCCTCCACTCTCTCTCTTCCCTCGGCTGTCACTGTTCTCCGGCTTTCCCACAAATCCCTCTTTTCCATCTGTTCCCTCGCCTTACTCTTTCCCCTCGCCTGTGTCTCTCTCCTCTTTTCCTTCGGTCTCTATTTCCCCCACTTTCTCTCGCCTTCCCCCATTCCCTCTCACTCCTCCACTCTCTCTCTTCCCTTGCCGTCACGGTTTCTCTGGTTTTCCCACATTTCCCTCTTTCCCATCTTTTCCCTCGCGTGTCTCTTTCCCCTCGCCTGTGTCTCTCTCCCCTCTTCCTTTCGGTCCCAATTTTCCCTATTTTCTCGCTCCTTCCCCCCATTCCCTCTCACTCCTCCACTCTCTCTCTTCCCTCGGCTGTCACTGTTCTCCGGCTTTCCCACAAATCCCTCTTTTCCATATGTTCCCTCGCGTGCCTCTTTCCCCTCGCCTGTGTCTCTCTCCTCTCTTCCTTCGGTCTCTATTTCCCCCACTTTCTCTCACCTTCCCCCATTCCCTCTCACTCCTCCACTCTCTCTCTTCCCTTGCCGTCACGGTTTCTCTGGTTTTCCCACATTTCCCTCTTTCCCATCTTTTCCCTCGCGTGTCTCTTTCCCCTCGCTTGTGTCTCTCTCCCCTCTTCCTTTCGGTCCCAATGTTCCCTATTTTCTCGCTCCTTCCCCCATTCCCTCTCACTCCTCCACTCTCTCTCTTCCCTCGGCTGTCACTGTTCTCCGGCTTTCCCACAAATCCCTCTTTTACATCTGTTCCCTCGCGTGCCTCTTTCCCCTCGCCTGTGTCTCTCTCCTCTCTTCCTTCGGTCTCTATTTCCCCCACTTTCTCTCGCCTTCCCCCATTCCCTCTCACTCCTCCACTCTCTCTCTTCCCTTGGCCGTCACGGTTTCTCCGGCTTCCCCACATCTCCCTCTTTCCCATCTTTTCCCCCACGTGTCTCTTTCCCCTCGCCTGTGTCTCTCTCCCCTCTTCCTTTCGGTCCCAATTTTCCCTATTTTCTCGCTCCTTCCCCCATTCCCTCTCACTCCTCCACTCTCTCTCTTCCCTCGGCTGTCACTGTTCTCCGGCTTTCCCACAAATCCCTCTTTTCCATCTGTTCCCTCGCCTTACTCTTTCCCCTCGCCTGTGTCTCTCTCCTCTTTTCCTTCGGTCTCTATTTCCCCCACTTTCTCTCGCCTTCCCCCATTCCCTCTCACTCCTCCACTCTCTCTCTTCCCTTGCCGTCACGGTTTCTCTGGTTTTCCCACATTTCCCTCTTTCCCATCTTTTCCCTCGCGTGTCTCTTTCCCCTCGCTTGTGTCTCTCTCCCCTCTTCCTTTCGGTCCCAATGTTCCCTATTTTCTCGCTCCTTCCCCCATTCCCTCTCACTCCTCCACTCTCTCTCTTCCCTCGGCTGTCACTGTTCTCCGGCTTTCCCACAAATCCCTCTTTTACATCTGTTCCCTCGCGTGCCTCTTTCCCCTCGCCTGTGTCTCTCTCCTCTCTTCCTTCGGTCTCTATTTCCCCCACTTTCTCTCGCCTTCCCCCATTCCCTCTCACTCCTCCACTCTCTCTCTTCCCTCGGCCGTCACGGGTTCTCCGCATTTCCCACATCTCCCTCTTTCCCATTATTTCCCTCGCGTGTCTCTTTCCCCTCGCCTGTGTCTCTCTCCCCTCTTCCTTTCGGTCCCAATTTTCCCTATTTTCTCGCTCCTTCCCCCATTCCCTCTCACTCCTCCACTCTCTCTCTTCCCTCGGCTGTCACTGTTCTCCGGCTTTCCCACAAATCCCTCTTTTCCATCTGTTCCCTCGCCTTACTCTTTCCCCTCGCCTGTGTCTCTCTCCTCTTTTCCTTCGGTCTCTATTTCCCCCACTTTCTCTCGCCTTCCCCCATTCCCTCTCACTCCTCCACTCTCTCTCTTCCCTTGCCGTCACGGTTTCTCTGGTTTTCCCACATTTCCCTCTTTCCCATCTTTTCCCTCGCGTGTCTCTTTCCCCTCGCTTGTGTCTCTCTCCCCTCTTCCTTTCGGTCCCAATGTTCCCTATTTTCTCGCTCCTTCCCCCATTCCCTCTCACTCCTCCACTCTCTCTCTTCCCTCGGCTGTCACTGTTCTCCGGCTTTCCCACAAATCCCTCTTTTACATCTGTTCCCTCGCGTGCCTCTTTCCCCTCGCCTGTGTCTCTCTCCTCTCTTCCTTCGGTCTCTATTTCCCCCACTTTCTCTCGCCTTCCCCCATTCCCTCTCACTCCTCCACTCTCTCTCTTCCCTTGGCCGTCACGGTTTCTCCGGCTTCCCCACATCTCCCTCTTTCCCATCTTTTTCCCCACGTGTCTCTTTCCCCTCGCCTGTGTCTCTCTCCCCTCTTCCTTTCGCTCCCAATGTTCCCTATTTTCTCGCTCCTTCCCCCCTTCCCTCTCACTCCTCCACTCTCTCTCTTCCCTCGGCTGTCACTGTTCTCCGGCTTTCCCACAAATCCCTCTTTTCCATCTGTTCCCTCGCCTTACTCTTTCCCCTCGCCTGTGTCTCTCTCCTCTCTTCCTTCGGTCCCTATTTTCCCCACTTTCTCTCGCCTTCCCCCCTTCCCTCTCACTCCTCCACTCTCTCTCTTCCCTCGGCTGTCACTGTTCTCCGGCTTTCCCACAAATCCCTCTTTTCCATCTGTTCCCTTGCCTTACTCTTTCCCCTCGCCTGTGTCTCTCTCCTCTCTTCCTTCGGTCTCTATTTCCCCCAATTTCTCTCGCCTTCCCCCCTTCCCTCTCACTCCTCCACTCTCTCTCTTCCCTCGGCTGTCACTGTTCTCCGGCTTTCCCACAAATCCCTCTTTTCCATCTGTTCCCTCGCGTGCCTCTTTCCCCTCGCCTGTGTCTCTCTCCTCTCTTCCTTCGGTCTCTATTTCCCCCACTTTCTCTCGCCTTCCCCCATTCCCTCTCACTCCTCCACTCTCTCTCTTCCCTCGGCCGTCACGGTTTCTCCGCATTTCCCACATCTCCCTCTTTCCCATTATTTCCCTCGCGTGTCTCTTTCCCCTCGCCTGTGTCTCTCTCCTCTTCCTTTCGGTCCCAATTTTCCCTATTTTCTCGCTCCTTCCCCCATTCCCTCTCACTCCTCCACTCTCTCTCTTCCCTCGGCTGTCACTGTTCTCCGGCTTTCCCACAAATCCCTCTTTTCCATCTGTTCCCTCGCCTTACTCTTTCCCCTCGCCTGTGTCTCTCTCCTCTTTTCCTTCGGTCTCTATTTCCCCCACTTTCTCTCGCCTTCCCCCATTCCCTCTCACTCCTCCACTCTCTCTCTTCCCTTGCCGTCACGGTTTCTCTGGTTTTCCCACATTTCCCTCTTTCCCATCTTTTCCTTCGCGTGTCTCTTTCCCCTCGCCTGTGTCTCTCTCCTCTCTTCCTTCGGTCTCTATTTCCCCCACTTTCTCTCGCCTTCCCCCCTTCCCTCTCACTCCTCCACTCTCTCTCTTCCCTCGGCTGTCACTGTTCTCCGGCTTTCCCACAAATCCCTCTTTTCCATCTGTTCCCTCGCCTTACTCTTTCTCCTCGCCTGTGTCTCTCTCCTCTTTTCCTTCGGTCTCTATTTCCCCCACTTTCTCTCGCCTTCCCCCATTCCCTCTCACTCCTCCACTCTCTCTCTTCCCTCGGCCGTCACGGTTTCTCCGCATTTCCCACATCTCCCTCTTTCCCATTATTTCCCTCGCGTGTCTCTTTCCCCTCGCCTGTGTCTCTCTCCCCTCTTCCTTTCGGTCCCAATTTTCCCTATTTTCTCGCTCCTTCCCCCATTCCCTCTCACTCCTCCACTCTCTCTCTTCCCTCGGCTGTCACTGTTCTCCGGCTTTCCCACAAATCCCTCTTTTCCATCTGTTCCCTCGCCTTACTCTTTCCCCTCGCCTGTGTCTCTCTCCTCTCTTCCTTCGGTCTCTATTTCCCCCACTTTCTCTCGCCTTCCCCCCTTCCCTCTCACTCCTCCACTCTCTCTCTTCCCTTGGCCGTCACGGTTTCTCCGCATTTCCCACATCTCCCTCTTTCCCATTATTTCCCTCGCGTGTCTCTTTGTCCTCGCTTGTGTCTCTCTCCCCTCTTCCTTCGGTCTCTATTTCCCCCACTTTCTCTCGCCTTCCCCCCTTCCCTCTCACTCCTCCACTCTCTCTCTTCCCTCGGCCGTCACGGTTTCTCCGCATTTCCCACATCTCCCTCTTTCCCATTATTTCCCTCGCGTGTCTCTTTCCCCTCGCCTGTGTCTCTCTCCTCTCTTCCTTCGGTCTCTATTTCCCCCACTTTCTCTCGCCTTCCCCCCTTCCCTCTCACTCCTCCACTCTCTCTCTTCCCTCGGCCGTCACGGTTTCTCCGCATTTCCCACATCTCCCTCTTTCCCATTATTTCCCTCGCGTGTCTCTTTGTCCTCGCTTGTGTCTCTCTCCCCTCTTCCTTTCGGTCCCAATGTTCCCTATTTTCTCGCTCCTTCCCCCATTCCCTCTCACTCCTCCACTCTCTCTCTTCCCTCGGCTGTCACTGTTCTCCGGCTTTCCCACAAATCCCTCTTTTCCATCTGTTCCCTCGCCTTACTCTTTCCCCTCGCCTGTGTCTCTCTCCTCTTTTCCTTCGGTCTCTATTTCCCCCACTTTCTCTCGCCTTCCCCCATTCCCTCTCACTCCTCCACTCTCTCTCTTCCCTTGCCGTCACGGTTTCTCTGGTTTTCCCACATTTCCCTCTTTCCCATCTTTTCCCTCGCGTGTCTCTTTGCCCTCGCTTGTGTCTCTCTCCCCTCTTCCTTTCGGTCCCAATGTTCCCTATTTTCTCGCTCCTTCCCCCATTCCCTCTCACTCCTCCACTCTCTCTCTTCCCTCGGCTGTCACTGTTCTCCGGCTTTCCCACAAATCCCTCTTTTCCATCTGTTCCCTCGCCTTACTCTTTCCCCTCGCCTGTGTCTCTCTCCTCTCTTCCTTCGGTCTCTATTTCCCCCACTTTCTCTCGCCTTCCCCCATTCCCTCTCACTCCTCCACTCTCTCTCTTCCCTTGGCCGTCACGGTTTCTCCGGCTTCCCCACATCTCCCTCTTTCCCATCTTTTCCCCCACGTGTCTCTTTCCCCTCGCCTGTGTCTCTCTCCTCTCTTCCTTCGGTCTCCATTTCCCCCAATTTATCTCGCCTTCCCCCATTCCCTCTCACTCCTCCACTCTCTCTCTTCCCTCGGCTGTCACTGTTCTCCGGCTTTCCCACAAATCCCTCTTTTACATCTGTTCCCTCGCGTGCCTCTTTCCCCTCGCCTGTGTCTCTCTCCTCTCTTCCTTCGGTCTCTATTTCCCCCACTTTCTCTCGCCTTCCCCCATTCCCTCTCACTCCTCCACTCTCTCTCTTCCCTCGGCCGTCACGGGTTCTCCGCATTTCCCACATCTCCCTCTTTCCCATTATTTCCCTCGCGTGTCTCTTTCCCCTCGCCTGTGTCTCTCTCCCCTCTTTCTTTCGGTCCCAATTTTCCCTATTTTCTCGCTCCTTCCCCCATTCCCTCTCACTCCTCCACTCTCTCTCTTCCCTCGGCTGTCACTGTTCTCCGGCTTTCCCACAAATCCCTCTTTTCCATCTGTTCCCTCGCCTTACTCTTTCCCCTCGCCTGTGTCTCTCTCCTCTTTTCCTTCGGTCTCTATTTCCCCCACTTTCTCTCGCCTTCCCCCATTCCCTCTCACTCCTCCACTCTCTCTCTTCCCTTGCCGTCACGGTTTCTCTGGTTTTCCCACATTTCCCTCTTTCCCATCTTTTCCCTCGCGTGTCTCTTTCCCCTCGCTTGTGTCTCTCTCCCCTCTTCCTTTCGGTCCCAATGTTCCCTATTTTCTCGCTCCTTCCCCCATTCCCTCTCACTCCTCCACTCTCTGTCTTCCCTCGGCTGTCACTGTTCTCCGGCTTTCCCACAAATCCCTCTTTTACATCTGTTCCCTCGCGTGCCTCTTTCCCCTCGCCTGTGTCTCTCTCCTCTCTTCCTTCGGTCTCTATTTCCCCCACTTTCTCTCGCCTTCCCCCATTCCCTCTCACTCCTCCACTCTCTCTCTTCCCTCGGCCGTCACGGGTTCTCCGCATTTCCCACATCTCCCTCTTTCCCATTATTTCCCTCGCGTGTCTCTTTCCCCTCGCCTGTGTCTCTCTCCCCTCTTCCTTTCGGTCCCAATTTTCCCTATTTTCTCGCTCCTTCACCCATTCCCTCTCACTCCTCCACTCTCTCTCTTCCCTCGGCTGTCACTGTTCTCCGGCTTTCCCACAAATCCCTCTTTTCCATCTGTTCCCTCGCCTTACTCTTTCCCCTCGCCTGTGTCTCTCTCCTCTTTTCCTTCGGTCTCTATTTCCCCCACTTTCTCTCGCCTTCCCCCATTCCCTCTCACTCCTCCACTCTCTCTCTTCCCTTGCCGTCACGGTTTCTCTGGTTTTCCCACATTTCCCTCTTTCCCATCTTTTCCCTCGCGTGTCTCTTTCCCCTCGCTTGTGTCTCTCTCCCCTCTTCCTTTCGGTCCCAATGTTCCCTATTTTCTCGCTCCTTCCCCCATTCCCTCTCACTCCTCCACTCTCTCTCTTCCCTCGGCTGTCACTGTTCTCCGGCTTTCCCACAAATCCCTCTTTTACATCTGTTCCCTCGCGTGCCTCTTTCCCCTCGCCTGTGTCTCTCTCCTCTCTTCCTTCGGTCTCTATTTCCCCCACTTTCTCTCGCCTTCCCCCATTCCCTCTCACTCCTCCACTCTCTCTCTTCCCTTGGCCGTCACGGTTTCTCCGGCTTCCCCACATCTCCCTCTTTCCCATCTTTTTCCCCACGTGTCTCTTTCCCCTCGCCTGTGTCTCTCTCCCCTCTTCCTTTCGCTCCCAATGTTCCCTATTTTCTCGCTCCTTCCCCCCTTCCCTCTCACTTCTCCACTCTCTCTCTTCCCTCGGCTGTCACTGTTCTCCGGCTTTCCCACAAATCCCTCTTTTCCATCTGTTCCCTCGCCTTACTCTTTCCCCTCGCCTGTGTCTCTCTCCTCTCTTCCTTCGGTCTCTATTTCCCCCACTTTCTCTCGCCTTCCCCCATTCCCTCTCACTCCTCCACTCTCTCTCTTCCCTCGGCCGTCACGGGTTCTCCGCATTTCCCACATCTCCCTCTTTCCCATTATTTCCCTCGCGTGTCTCTTTCCCCTCGCCTGTGTCTCTCTCCCCTCTTCCTTTCGGTCCCAATTTTCCCTATTTTCTCGCTCCTTCCCCCATTCCCTCTCACTCCTCCACTCTCTCTCTTCCCTCGGCTGTCACTGTTCTCCGGCTTTCCCACAAATCCCTCTTTTCCATCTGTTCCCTCGCCTTACTCTTTCCCCTCGCCTGTGTCTCTCTCCTCTTTTCCTTCGGTCTCTATTTCCCCCACTTTCTCTCGCCTTCCCCCATTCCCTCTCACTCCTCCACTCTCTCTCTTCCCTTGCCGTCACGGTTTCTCTGGTTTTCCCACATTTCCCTCTTTCCCATCTTTTCCCTCGCGTGTCTCTTTGCCCTCGCTTGTGTCTCTCTCCCCTCTTCCTTTCGGTCCCAATGTTCCCTATTTTCTCGCTCCTTCCCCCCTTCCCTCTCACTCCTCCACTCTCTCTCTTCCCTCGGCTGTCACTGTTCTCCGGCTTTCCCACAAATCCCTCTTTTACATCTGTTCCCTCGCGTGCCTCTTTCCCCTCGCCTGTGTCTCTCTCCTCTCTTCCTTCGGTCTCTATTTCCCCCACTTTCTCTCGCCTTCCCCCATTCCCTCTCACTCCTCCACTCTCTCTCTTCCCTTGGCCGTCACGGTTTCTCCGGCTTCCCCACATCTCCCTCTTTCCCATCTTTTTCCCCACGTGTCTCTTTCCCCTCGCCTGTGTCTCTCTCCCCTCTTCCTTTCGCTCCCAATGTTCCCTATTTTCTCGCTCCTTCCCCCATTCCCTCTCACTCCTCCACTCTCTCTCTTCCCTTGCCGTCACGGTTTCTCTGGTTTTCCCACATTTCCCTCTTTCCCATCTTTTCCCTCGCGTGTCTCTTTCCCCTCGCTTGTGTCTCTCTCCCCTCTTCCTTTCGGTCCCAATGTTCCCTATTTTCTCGCTCCTTCCCCCATTCCCTCTCACTCCTCCACTCTCTCTCTTCCCTCGGCTGTCACTGTTCTCCGGCTTTCCCACAAATCCCTCTTTTACATCTGTTCCCTCGCGTGCCTCTTTCCCCTCGCCTGTGTCTCTCTCCTCTCTTCCTTCGGTCTCTATTTCCCCCACTTTCTCTCGCCTTCCCCCATTCCCTCTCACTCCTCCACTCTCTCTCTTCCCTTGGCCGTCACGGTTTCTCCGGCTTCCCCACATCTCCCTCTTTCCCATCTTTTCCCCCACGTGTCTCTTTCCCCTCGCCTGTGTCTCTCTCCCCTCTTCCTTTCGGTCCCAATTTTCCCTATTTTCTCGCTCCTTCCCCCATTCCCTCTCACTCCTCCACTCTCTCTCTTCCCTCGGCTGTCACTGTTCTCCGGCTTTCCCACAAATCCCTCTTTTCCATCTGTTCCCTCGCCTTACTCTTTCCCCTCGCCTGTGTCTCTCTCCTCTTTTCCTTCGGTCTCTATTTCCCCCACTTTCTCTCGCCTTCCCCCATTCCCTCTCACTCCTCCACTCTCTCTCTTCCCTCGGCCGTCACGGGTTCTCCGCATTTCCCACATCTCCCTCTTTCCCATTATTTCCCTCGCGTGTCTCTTTCCCCTCGCCTGTGTCTCTCTCCCCTCTTTCTTTCGGTCCCAATTTTCCCTATTTTCTCGCTCCTTCCCCCATTCCCTCTCACTCCTCCACTCTCTCTCTTCCCTCGGCTGTCACTGTTCTCCGGCTTTCCCACAAATCCCTCTTTTCCATCTGTTCCCTCGCCTTACTCTTTCCCCTCGCCTGTGTCTCTCTCCTCTTTTCCTTCGGTCTCTATTTCCCCCACTTTCTCTCGCCTTCCCCCATTCCCTCTCACTCCTCCACTCTCTCTCTTCCCTCGGCCGTCACGGTTTCTCCGGTTTTCCCACATTTCCCTCTTTCCCATCTTTTCCCTCGCGTGTCTCTTTCCCCTCGCTTGTGTCTCTCTCCCCTCTTCCTTTCGGTCCCAATGTTCCCTATTTTCTCGCTCCTTCCCCCATTCCCTCTCACTCCTCCACTCTCTGTCTTCCCTCGGCTGTCACTGTTCTCCGGCTTTCCCACAAATCCCTCTTTTACATCTGTTCCCTCGCGTGCCTCTTTCCCCTCGCCTGTGTCTCTCTCCTCTCTTCCTTCGGTCTCTATTTCCCCCACTTTCTCTCGCCTTCCCCCATTCCCTCTCACTCCTCCACTCTCTCTCTTCCCTCGGCCGTCACGGGTTCTCCGCATTTCCCACATCTCCCTCTTTCCCATTATTTCCCTCGCGTGTCTCTTTCCCCTCGCCTGTGTCTCTCTCCCCTCTTCCTTTCGGTCCCAATTTTCCCTATTTTCTCGCTCCTTCCCCCATTCCCTCTCACTCCTCCACTCTCTCTCTTCCCTCGGCTGTCACTGTTCTCCGGCTTTCCCACAAATCCCTCTTTTCCATCTGTTCCCTCGCCTTACTCTTTCCCCTCGCCTGTGTCTCTCTCCTCTTTTCCTTCGGTCTCTATTTCCCCCACTTTCTCTCGCCTTCCCCCATTCCCTCTCACTCCTCCACTCTCTCTCTTCCCTTGCCGTCACGGTTTCTCTGGTTTTCCCACATTTCCCTCTTTCCCATCTTTTCCCTCGCGTGTCTCTTTCCCCTCGCTTGTGTCTCTCTCCCCTCTTCCTTTCGGTCCCAATGTTCCCTATTTTCTCGCTCCTTCCCCCATTCCCTCTCACTCCTCCACTCTCTCTCTTCCCTCGGCTGTCACTGTTCTCCGGCTTTCCCACAAATCCCTCTTTTACATCTGTTCCCTCGCGTGCCTCTTTCCCCTCGCCTGTGTCTCTCTCCTCTCTTCCTTCGGTCTCTATTTCCCCCACTTTCTCTCGCCTTCCCCCATTCCCTCTCACTCCTCCACTCTCTCTCTTCCCTTGGCCGTCACGGTTTCTCCGGCTTCCCCACATCTCCCTCTTTCCCATCTTTTTCCCCACGTGTCTCTTTCCCCTCGCCTGTGTCTCTCTCCCCTCTTCCTTTCGCTCCCAATGTTCCCTATTTTCTCGCTCCTTCCCCCCTTCCCTCTCACTTCTCCACTCTCTCTCTTCCCTCGGCTGTCACTGTTCTCCGGCTTTCCCACAAATCCCTCTTTTCCATCTGTTCCCTCGCCTTACTCTTTCCCCTCGCCTGTGTCTCTCTCCTCTCTTCCTTCGGTCTCTATTTCCCCCACTTTCTCTCGCCTTCCCCCATTCCCTCTCACTCCTCCACTCTCTCTCTTCCCTCGGCCGTCACGGGTTCTCCGCATTTCCCACATCTCCCTCTTTCCCATTATTTCCCTCGCGTGTCTCTTTCCCCTCGCCTGTGTCTCTCTCCCCTCTTCCTTTCGGTCCCAATTTTCCCTATTTTCTCGCTCCTTCCCCCATTCCCTCTCACTCCTCCACTCTCTCTCTTCCCTCGGCTGTCACTGTTCTCCGGCTTTCCCACAAATCCCTCTTTTCCATCTGTTCCCTCGCCTTACTCTTTCCCCTCGCCTGTGTCTCTCTCCTCTTTTCCTTCGGTCTCTATTTCCCCCACTTTCTCTCGCCTTCCCCCATTCCCTCTCACTCCTCCACTCTCTCTCTTCCCTTGCCGTCACGGTTTCTCTGGTTTTCCCACATTTCCCTCTTTCCCATCTTTTCCCTCGCGTGTCTCTTTCCCCTCGCTTGTGTCTCTCTCCCCTCTTCCTTTCGGTCCCAATGTTCCCTATTTTCTCGCTCCTTCCCCCATTCCCTCTCACTCCTCCACTCTCTCTCTTCCCTCGGCTGTCACTGTTCTCCGGCTTTCCCACAAATCCCTCTTTTACATCTGTTCCCTCGCGTGCCTCTTTCCCCTCGCCTGTGTCTCTCTCCTCTCTTCCTTCGGTCTCTATTTCCCCCACTTTCTCTCGCCTTCCCCCATTCCCTCTCACTCCTCCACTCTCTCTCTTCCCTTGGCCGTGCCGGTTTCTCCGGCTTCCCCACATCTCCCTCTTTCCCATCTTTTCCCCCACGTGTCTCTTTCCCCTCGCCTGTGTCTCTCTCCCCTCTTCCTTTCGCTCCCAATGTTCCCTATTTTCTCGCTCCTTCCCCCCTTCCCTCTCACTCCTCCACTCTCTCTCTTCCCTCGGCTGTCACTGTTCTCCGGCTTTCCCACAAATCCCTCTTTTCCATCTGTTCCCTCGCCTTACTCTTTCCCCTCGCCTGTGTCTCTCTCCTCTCTTCCTTCGGTCCCTATTTTCCCCACTTTCTCTCGCCTTCCCCCCTTCCCTCTCACTCCTCCACTCTCTCTCTTCCCTCGGCTGTCACGGTTTCTCTGGTTTTCCCACATTTCCCTCTTTCCCATCTTTTCCTTCGCGTGTCTCTTTCCCCTCGCCTGTGTCTCTCTCCTCTCTTCCTTCGGTCTCTATTTCCCCCAATTTCTCTCGCCTTCCCCCCTTCCCTCTCACTCCTCCACTCTCTCTCTTCCCTCGGCTGTCACTGTTCTCCGGCTTTCCCACAAATCCCTCTTTTCCATCTGTTCCCTCGCCTTACTATTTCTCCTCGCCTGTGTCTCTCTCCTCTTTTCCTTCGGTCTCTATTTCCCCCACTTTCTCTCGCCTTCCCCCATTCCCTCTCACTCCTCCACTCTCTCTCTTCCCTCGGCCGTCACGGTTTCTCCGCATTTCCCACATCTCCCTCTTTCCCATTATTTCCCTCGCGTGTCTCTTTCCCCTCGCCTGTGTCTCTCTCCCCTCTTCCTTTCGGTCCCAATTTTCCCTATTTTCTCGCTCCTTCCCCCATTCCCTCTCACTCCTCCACTCTCTCTCTTCCCTCGGCTGTCACTGTTCTCCGGCTTTCCCACAAATCCCTCTTTTCCATCTGTTCCCTCGCCTTACTCTTTCCCCTCGCCTGTGTCTCTCTCCTCTCTTCCTTCGGTCTCTATTTCCCCCACTTTCTCTCGCCTTCCCCCCTTCCCTCTCACTCCTCCACTCTCTCTCTTCCCTTGGCCGTCACGGTTTCTCCGCATTTCCCACATCTCCCTCTTTCCCATTATTTCCCTCGCGTGTCTCTTTGTCCTCGCTTGTGTCTCTCTCCCCTCTTCCTTTCGGTCCCAATTTTCCCTATTTTCTCGCTCCTTCACCCATTCCCTCTCACTCCTCCACTCTCTCTCTTCCCTCGGCTGTCACTGTTCTCCGGCTTTCCCACAAATCCCTCTTTTCCATCTGTTCCCTCGCCTTACTCTTTCCCCTCGCCTGTGTCTCTCTCCTCTCTTCCTTCGGTCTCTATTTCCCCCACTTTCTCTCACCTTCCCCCATTCCCTCTCACTCCTCCACTCTCTCTCTTCCCTTGCCGTCACGGTTTCTCTGGTTTTCCCACATTTCCCTCTTTCCCATCTTTTCCCTCGCGTGTCTCTTTCCCCTCGCTTGTGTCTCTCTCCCCTCTTCCTTTCGGTCCCAATGTTCCCTATTTTCTCGCTCCTTCCCCCATTCCCTCTCACTCCTCCACTCTCTCTCTTCCCTCGGCTGTCACTGTTCTCCGGCTTTCCCACAAATCCCTCTTTTACATCTGTTCCCTCGCGTGCCTCTTTCCCCTCGCCTGTGTCTCTCTCCTCTCTTCCTTCGGTCTCTATTTCCCCCACTTTCTCTCGCCTTCCCCCATTCCCTCTCACTCCTCCACTCTCTCTCTTCCCTCGGCCGTCACGGGTTCTCCGCATTTCCCACATCTCCCTCTTTCCCATTATTTCCCTCGCGTGTCTCTTTCCCCTCGCCTGTGTCTCTCTCCCCTCTTCCTTTCGGTCCCAATTTTCCCTATTTTCTCGCTCCTTCCCCCATTCCCTCTCACTCCTCCACTCTCTCTCTTCCCTCGGCTGTCACTGTTCTCCGGCTTTCCCACAAATCCCTCTTTTCCATCTGTTCCCTCGCCTTACTCTTTCCCCTCGCCTGTGTCTCTCTCCTCTTTTCCTTCGGTCTCTATTTCCCCCACTTTCTCTCGCCTTCCCCCATTCCCTCTCACTCCTCCACTCTCTCTCTTCCCTTGCCGTCACGGTTTCTCTGGTTTTCCCACATTTCCCTCTTTCCCATCTTTTCCCTCGCGTGTCTCTTTCCCCTCGCTTGTGTCTCTCTCCCCTCTTCCTTTCGGTCCCAATGTTCCCTATTTTCTCGCTCCTTCCCCCATTCCCTCTCACTCCTCCACTCTCTCTCTTCCCTCGGCTGTCACTGTTCTCCGGCTTTCCCACAAATCCCTCTTTTCCATCTGTTCCCTCGCCTTACTCTTTCCCCTCGCCTGTGTCTCTCTCCTCTTTTCCTTCGGTCTCTATTTCCCCCACTTTCTCTCGCCTTCCCCCATTCCCTCTCACTCCTCCACTCTCTCTCTTCCCTTGCCGTCACGGTTTCTCTGGTTTTCCCACATTTCCCTCTTTCCCATCTTTTCCCTCGCGTGTCTCTTTCCCCTCGCTTGTGTCTCTCTCCCCTCTTCCTTTCGGTCCCAATGTTCCCTATTTTCTCGCTCCTTCCCCCATTCCCTCTCACTCCTCCACTCTCTCTCTTCCCTCGGCTGTCACTGTTCTCCGGCTTTCCCACAAATCCCTCTTTTCCATCTGTTCCCTCGCGTGCCTCTTTCCCCTCGCCTGTGTCTCTCTCCTCTCTTCCTTCGGTCTCTATTTCCCCCACTTTCTCTCGCCTTCCCCCATTCCCTCTCACTCCTCCACTCTCTCTCTTCCCTTGGCCGTGCCGGTTTCTCCGGCTTCCCCACATCTCCCTCTTTCCCATCTTTTCCCCCACGTGTCTCTTTCCCCTCGCCTGTGTCTCTCTCCCCTCTTCCTTTCGCTCCCAATGTTCCCTATTTTCTCGCTCCTTCCCCCCTTCCCTCTCACTCCTCCACTCTCTCTCTTCCCTCGGCTGTCACTGTTCTCCGGCTTTCCCACAAATCCCTCTTTTCCATCTGTTCCCTCGCCTTACTCTTTCCCCTCGCCTGTGTCTCTCTCCTCTCTTCCTTCGGTCCCTATTTTCCCCACTTTCTCTCGCCTTCCCCCCTTCCCTCTCACTCCTCCACTCTCTCTCTTCCCTCGGCTGTCACGGTTTCTCTGGTTTTCCCACATTTCCCTCTTTCCCATCTTTTCCTTCGCGTGTCTCTTTCCCCTCGCCTGTGTCTCTCTCCTCTCTTCCTTCGGTCTCTATTTCCCCCAATTTCTCTCGCCTTCCCCCCTTCCCTCTCACTCCTCCACTCTCTCTCTTCCCTCGGCTGTCACTGTTCTCCGGCTTTCCCACAAATCCCTCTTTTCCATCTGTTCCCTCGCCTTACTATTTCTCCTCGCCTGTGTCTCTCTCCTCTTTTCCTTCGGTCTCTATTTCCCCCACTTTCTCTCGCCTTCCCCCATTCCCTCTCACTCCTCCACTCTCTCTCTTCCCTCGGCCGTCACGGTTTCTCCGCATTTCCCACATCTCCCTCTTTCCCATTATTTCCCTCGCGTGTCTCTTTCCCCTCGCCTGTGTCTCTCTCCCCTCTTCCTTTCGGTCCCAATTTTCCCTATTTTCTCGCTCCTTCCCCCATTCCCTCTCACTCCTCCACTCTCTCTCTTCCCTCGGCTGTCACTGTTCTCCGGCTTTCCCACAAATCCCTCTTTTCCATCTGTTCCCTCGCCTTACTCTTTCCCCTCGCCTGTGTCTCTCTCCTCTCTTCCTTCGGTCTCTATTTCCCCCACTTTCTCTCGCCTTCCCCCCTTCCCTCTCACTCCTCCACTCTCTCTCTTCCCTTGGCCGTCACGGTTTCTCCGCATTTCCCACATCTCCCTCTTTCCCATTATTTCCCTCGCGTGTCTCTTTGTCCTCGCTTGTGTCTCTCTCCCCTCTTCCTTTCGGTCCCAATTTTCCCTATTTTCTCGCTCCTTCACCCATTCCCTCTCACTCCTCCACTCTCTCTCTTCCCTCGGCTGTCACTGTTCTCCGGCTTTCCCACAAATCCCTCTTTTCCATCTGTTCCCTCGCCTTACTCTTTCCCCTCGCCTGTGTCTCTCTCCTCTCTTCCTTCGGTCTCTATTTCCCCCACTTTCTCTCACCTTCCCCCATTCCCTCTCACTCCTCCACTCTCTCTCTTCCCTTGCCGTCACGGTTTCTCTGGTTTTCCCACATTTCCCTCTTTCCCATCTTTTCCCTCGCGTGTCTCTTTCCCCTCGCTTGTGTCTCTCTCCCCTCTTCCTTTCGGTCCCAATGTTCCCTATTTTCTCGCTCCTTCCCCCATTCCCTCTCACTCCTCCACTCTCTCTCTTCCCTCGGCTGTCACTGTTCTCCGGCTTTCCCACAAATCCCTCTTTTACATCTGTTCCCTCGCGTGCCTCTTTCCCCTCGCCTGTGTCTCTCTCCTCTCTTCCTTCGGTCTCTATTTCCCCCACTTTCTCTCGCCTTCCCCCATTCCCTCTCACTCCTCCACTCTCTCTCTTCCCTCGGCCGTCACGGGTTCTCCGCATTTCCCACATCTCCCTCTTTCCCATTATTTCCCTCGCGTGTCTCTTTCCCCTCGCCTGTGTCTCTCTCCCCTCTTCCTTTCGGTCCCAATTTTCCCTATTTTCTCGCTCCTTCCCCCATTCCCTCTCACTCCTCCACTCTCTCTCTTCCCTCGGCTGTCACTGTTCTCCGGCTTTCCCACAAATCCCTCTTTTCCATCTGTTCCCTCGCCTTACTCTTTCCCCTCGCCTGTGTCTCTCTCCTCTTTTCCTTCGGTCTCTATTTCCCCCACTTTCTCTCGCCTTCCCCCATTCCCTCTCACTCCTCCACTCTCTCTCTTCCCTTGCCGTCACGGTTTCTCTGGTTTTCCCACATTTCCCTCTTTCCCATCTTTTCCCTCGCGTGTCTCTTTCCCCTCGCTTGTGTCTCTCTCCCCTCTTCCTTTCGGTCCCAATGTTCCCTATTTTCTCGCTCCTTCCCCCATTCCCTCTCACTCCTCCACTCTCTCTCTTCCCTCGGCTGTCACTGTTCTCCGGCTTTCCCACAAATCCCTCTTTTACATCTGTTCCCTCGCGTGCCTCTTTCCCCTCGCCTGTGTCTCTCTCCTCTCTTCCTTCGGTCTCTATTTCCCCCACTTTCTCTCGCCTTCCCCCATTCCCTCTCACTCCTCCACTCTCTCTCTTCCCTTGGCCGTCACGGTTTCTCCGGCTTCCCCACATCTCCCTCTTTCCCATCTTTTTCCCCACGTGTCTCTTTCCCCTCGCCTGTGTCTCTCTCCCCTCTTCCTTTCGCTCCCAATGTTCCCTATTTTCTCGCTCCTTCCCCCCTTCCCTCTCACTCCTCCACTCTCTCTCTTCCCTCGGCTGTCACTGTTCTCCGGCTTTCCCACAAATCCCTCTTTTCCATCTGTTCCCTCGCCTTACTCTTTCCCCTCGCCTGTGTCTCTCTCCTCTCTTCCTTCGGTCCCTATTTTCCCCACTTTCTCTCGCCTTCCCCCCTTCCCTCTCACTCCTCCACTCTCTCTCTTCCCTCGGCTGTCACTGTTCTCCGGCTTTCCCACAAATCCCTCTTTTCCATCTGTTCCCTTGCCTTACTCTTTCCCCTCGCCTGTGTCTCTCTCCTCTCTTCCTTCGGTCTCTATTTCCCCCAATTTCTCTCGCCTTCCCCCCTTCCCTCTCACTCCTCCACTCTCTCTCTTCCCTCGGCTGTCACTGTTCTCCGGCTTTCCCACAAATCCCTCTTTTCCATCTGTTCCCTCGCGTGCCTCTTTCCCCTCGCCTGTGTCTCTCTCCTCTCTTCCTTCGGTCTCTATTTCCCCCACTTTCTCTCGCCTTCCCCCATTCCCTCTCACTCCTCCACTCTCTCTCTTCCCTCGGCCGTCACGGTTTCTCCGCATTTCCCACATCTCCCTCTTTCCCATTATTTCCCTCGCGTGTCTCTTTCCCCTCGCCTGTGTCTCTCTCCTCTTCCTTTCGGTCCCAATTTTCCCTATTTTCTCGCTCCTTCCCCCATTCCCTCTCACTCCTCCACTCTCTCTCTTCCCTCGGCTGTCACTGTTCTCCGGCTTTCCCACAAATCCCTCTTTTCCATCTGTTCCCTCGCCTTACTCTTTCCCCTCGCCTGTGTCTCTCTCCTCTTTTCCTTCGGTCTCTATTTCCCCCACTTTCTCTCGCCTTCCCCCATTCCCTCTCACTCCTCCACTCTCTCTCTTCCCTTGCCGTCACGGTTTCTCTGGTTTTCCCACATTTCCCTCTTTCCCATCTTTTCCTTCGCGTGTCTCTTTCCCCTCGCCTGTGTCTCTCTCCTCTTTTCCTTCGGTCTCTATTTCCCCCACTTTCTCTCGCCTTCCCCCCTTCCCTCTCACTCCTCCACTCTCTCTCTTCCCTTGGCCGTCACGGTTTCTCCGCATTTCCCACATCTCCCTCTTTCCCATTATTTCCCTCGCGTGTCTCTTTGTCCTCGCTTGTGTCTCTCTCCCCTCTTCCTTCGGTCTCTATTTCCCCCACTTTCTCTCGCCTTCCCCCCTTCCCTCTCACTCCTCCACTCTCTCTCTTCCCTCGGCCGTCACGGTTTCTCCGCATTTCCCACATCTCCCTCTTTCCCATTATTTCCCTCGCGTGTCTCTTTCCCCTCGCCTGTGTCTCTCTCCTCTCTTCCTTCGGTCTCTATTTCCCCCACTTTCTCTCGCCTTCCCCCCTTCCCTCTCACTCCTCCACTCTCTCTCTTCCCTCGGCCGTCACGGTTTCTCCGCATTTCCCACATCTCCCTCTTTCCCATTATTTCCCTCGCGTGTCTCTTTGTCCTCGCTTGTGTCTCTCTCCCCTCTTCCTTTCGGTCCCAATGTTCCCTATTTTCTCGCTCCTTCCCCCATTCCCTCTCACTCCTCCACTCTCTCTCTTCCCTCGGCTGTCACTGTTCTCCGGCTTTCCCACAAATCCCTCTTTTCCATCTGTTCCCTCGCCTTACTCTTTCCCCTCGCCTGTGTCTCTCTCCTCTTTTCCTTCGGTCTCTATTTCCCCCACTTTCTCTCGCCTTCCCCCATTCCCTCTCACTCCTCCACTCTCTCTCTTCCCTTGCCGTCACGGTTTCTCTGGTTTTCCCACATTTCCCTCTTTCCCATCTTTTCCCTCGCGTGTCTCTTTGCCCTCGCTTGTGTCTCTCTCCCCTCTTCCTTTCGGTCCCAATGTTCCCTATTTTCTCGCTCCTTCCCCCATTCCCTCTCACTCCTCCACTCTCTCTCTTCCCTCGGCTGTCACTGTTCTCCGGCTTTCCCACAAATCCCTCTTTTCCATCTGTTCCCTCGCCTTACTCTTTCCCCTCGCCTGTGTCTCTCTCCTCTCTTCCTTCGGTCTCTATTTCCCCCACTTTCTCTCGCCTTCCCCCATTCCCTCTCACTCCTCCACTCTCTCTCTTCCCTTGGCCGTCACGGTTTCTCCGGCTTCCCCACATCTCCCTCTTTCCCATCTTTTCCCCCACGTGTCTCTTTCCCCTCGCCTGTGTCTCTCTCCTCTCTTCCTTCGGTCTCCATTTCCCCCAATTTATCTCGCCTTCCCCCATTCCCTCTCACTCCTCCACTCTCTCTCTTCCCTCGGCTGTCACTGTTCTCCGGCTTTCCCACAAATCCCTCTTTTACATCTGTTCCCTCGCGTGCCTCTTTCCCCTCGCCTGTGTCTCTCTCCTCTCTTCCTTCGGTCTCTATTTCCCCCACTTTCTCTCGCCTTCCCCCATTCCCTCTCACTCCTCCACTCTCTCTCTTCCCTCGGCCGTCACGGTTTCTCCGCATTTCCCACATCTCCCTCTTTCCCATTATTTCCCTCGCGTGTCTCTTTCCCCTCGCCTGTGTCTCTCTCCCCTCTTCCTTTCGGTCCCAATTTTCCCTATTTTCTCGCTCCTTCCCCCCTTCCCTCTCACTCCTCCACTCTCTCTCTTCCCTCGGCTGTCACTGTTCTCCGGCTTTCCCACAAATCCCTCTTTTCCATCTGTTCCCTCGCCTTACTCTTTCCCCTCGCCTGTGTCTCTCTCCTCTCTTCCTTCGGTCCCTATTTTCCCCACTTTCTCTCGCCTTCCCCCATTCCCTCTCACTCCTCCACTCTCTCTCTTCCCTCGGCCGTAACGGTTTCTCCGCATTTCCCACATCTCTCTCTTTCCCATTATTTCCCTCGCGTGTCTCTTTGTCCTCGCTTGTGTCTCTCTCCCCTCTTCCTTTCGGTCCCAATGTTCCCTATTTTCTCGCTCCTTCCCCCATTCCCTCTCACTCCTCCACTCTCTCTCTTCCCTCGGCTGTCACTGTTCTCCGGCTTTCCCACAAATCCCTCTTTTCCATCTGTTCCCTCGCCTTACTCTTTCCCCTCGCCTGTGTCTCTCTCCTCTTTTCCTTCGGTCTCTATTTCCCCCACTTTCTCTCGCCTTCCCCCATTCCCTCTCACTCCTCCACTCTCTCTCTTCCCTTGCCGTCACGGTTTCTCTGGTTTTCCCACATTTCCCTCTTTCCCATCTTTTCCCTCGCGTGTCTCTTTGCCCTCGCTTGTGTCTCTCTCCCCTCTTCCTTTCGGTCCCAATGTTCCCTATTTTCTCGCTCCTTCCCCCATTCCCTCTCACTCCTCCACTCTCTCTCTTCCCTCGGCTGTCACTGTTCTCCGGCTTTCCCACAAATCCCTCTTTTCCATCTGTTCCCTCGCCTTACTCTTTCCCCTCGCCTGTGTCTCTCTCCTCTCTTCCTTCGGTCTCTATTTCCCCCACTTTCTCTCGCCTTCCCCCATTCCCTCTCACTCCTCCACTCTCTCTCTTCCCTTGGCCGTCACGGTTTCTCCGGCTTCCCCACATCTCCCTCTTTCCCATCTTTTCCCCCACGTGTCTCTTTCCCCTCGCCTGTGTCTCTCTCCTCTCTTCCTTCGGTCTCCATTTCCCCCAATTTATCTCGCCTTCCCCCATTCCCTCTCACTCCTCCACTCTCTCTCTTCCCTCGGCTGTCACTGTTCTCCGGCTTTCCCACAAATCCCTCTTTTACATCTGTTCCCTCGCGTGCCTCTTTCCCCTCGCCTGTGTCTCTCTCCTCTCTTCCTTCGGTCTCTATTTCCCCCACTTTCTCTCGCCTTCCCCCATTCCCTCTCACTCCTCCACTCTCTCTCTTCCCTCGGCCGTCACGGTTTCTCCGCATTTCCCACATCTCCCTCTTTCCCATTATTTCCCTCGCGTGTCTCTTTCCCCTCGCCTGTGTCTCTCTCCCCTCTTCCTTTCGGTCCCAATTTTCCCTATTTTCTCGCTCCTTCCCCCCTTCCCTCTCACTCCTCCACTCTCTCTCTTCCCTCGGCTGTCACTGTTCTCCGGCTTTCCCACAAATCCCTCTTTTCCATCTGTTCCCTCGCCTTACTCTTTCCCCTCGCCTGTGTCTCTCTCCTCTCTTCCTTCGGTCCCTATTTTCCCCACTTTCTCTCGCCTTCCCCCATTCCCTCTCACTCCTCCACTCTCTCTCTTCCCTCGGCCGTAACGGTTTCTCCGCATTTCCCACATCTCTCTCTTTCCCATTATTCCCCTCGCGTGTCTCTTTCCCCTCGCCTGTGTCTCTCTCCCCTCTTCCTTTCGGTCCCAATTTTCCCTATTTTCTCGCTCCTTCCCCCCATTCCCTCTCACTCCTCCACTCTCTCTCTTCCCTCGGCTGTCACTGTTCTCCGGCTTTCCCACAAATCCCTCTTTTCCATATGTTCCCTCGCGTGCCTCTTTCCCCTCGCCTGTGTCTCTCTCCTCTCTTCCTTCGGTCTCTATTTCCCCCACTTTCTCTCACCTTCCCCCATTCCCTCTCACTCCTCCACTCTCTCTCTTCCCTTGCCGTCACGGTTTCTCTGGTTTTCCCACATTTCCCTCTTTCCCATCTTTTCCCTCGCGTGTCTCTTTCCCCTCGCTTGTGTCTCTCTCCCCTCTTCCTTTCGGTCCCAATGTTCCCTATTTTCTCGCTCCTTCCCCCATTCCCTCTCACTCCTCCACTCTCTCTCTTCCCTCGGCTGTCACTGTTCTCCGGCTTTCCCACAAATCCCTCTTTTACATCTGTTCCCTCGCGTGCCTCTTTCCCCTCGCCTGTGTCTCTCTCCTCTCTTCCTTCGGTCTCTATTTCCCCCACTTTCTCTCGCCTTCCCCCATTCCCTCTCACTCCTCCACTCTCTCTCTTCCCTTGGCCGTCACGGTTTCTCCGGCTTCCCCACATCTCCCTCTTTCCCATCTTTTCCCCCACGTGTCTCTTTCCCCTCGCCTGTGTCTCTCTCCCCTCTTCCTTTCGGTCCCAATTTTCCCTATTTTCTCGCTCCTTCCCCCATTCCCTCTCACTCCTCCACTCTCTCTCTTCCCTCGGCTGTCACTGTTCTCCGGCTTTCCCACAAATCCCTCTTTTACATCTGTTCCCTCGCCTTACTCTTTCCCCTCGCCTGTGTCTCTCTCCTCTTTTCCTTCGGTCTCTATTTCCCCCACTTTCTCTCGCCTTCCCCCATTCCCTCTCACTCCTCCACTCTCTCTCTTCCCTCGGCCGTCACGGGTTCTCCGCATTTCCCACATCTCCCTCTTTCCCATTATTTCCCTCGCGTGTCTCTTTCCCCTCGCCTGTGTCTCTCTCCCCTCTTCCTTTCGGTCCCAATTTTCCCTATTTTCTCGCTCCTTCCCCCATTCCCTCTCACTCCTCCACTCTCTCTCTTCCCTCGGCTGTCACTGTTCTCCGGCTTTCCCACAAATCCCTCTTTTCCATCTGTTCCCTCGCCTTACTCTTTCCCCTCGCCTGTGTCTCTCTCCTCTTTTCCTTCGGTCTCTATTTCCCCCACTTTCTCTCGCCTTCCCCCATTCCCTCTCACTCCTCCACTCTCTCTCTTCCCTTGCCGTCACGGTTTCTCTGGTTTTCCCACATTTCCCTCTTTCCCATCTTTTCCCTCGCGTGTCTCTTTCCCCTCGCTTGTGTCTCTCTCCCCTCTTCCTTTCGGTCCCAATGTTCCCTATTTTCTCGCTCCTTCCCCCATTCCCTCTCACTCCTCCACTCTCTCTCTTCCCTCGGCTGTCACTGTTCTCCGGCTTTCCCACAAATCCCTCTTTTACATCTGTTCCCTCGCGTGCCTCTTTCCCCTCGCCTGTGTCTCTCTCCTCTCTTCCTTCGGTCTCTATTTCCCCCACTTTCTCTCGCCTTCCCCCATTCCCTCTCACTCCTCCACTCTCTCTCTTCCCTCGGCCGTCACGGGTTCTCCGCATTTCCCACATCTCCCTCTTTCCCATTATTTCCCTCGCGTGTCTCTTTCCCCTCGCCTGTGTCTCTCTCCCCTCTTCCTTTCGGTCCCAATTTTCCCTATTTTCTCGCTCCTTCCCCCATTCCCTCTCACTCCTCCACTCTCTCTCTTCCCTCGGCTGTCACTGTTCTCCGGCTTTCCCACAAATCCCTCTTTTCCATCTGTTCCCTCGCCTTACTCTTTCCCCTCGCCTGTGTCTCTCTCCTCTTTTCCTTCGGTCTCTATTTCCCCCACTTTCTCTCGCCTTCCCCCATTCCCTCTCACTCCTCCACTCTCTCTCTTCCCTTGCCGTCACGGTTTCTCTGGTTTTCCCACATCTCCCTCTTTCCCATTATTTCCCTCGCGTGTCTCTTTCCCCTCGCTTGTGTCTCTCTCCCCTCTTCCTTTCGGTCCCAATGTTCCCTATTTTCTCGCTCCTTCCCCCATTCCCTCTCACTCCTCCACTCTCTCTCTTCCCTCGGCTGTCACTGTTCTCCGGCTTTCCCACAAATCCCTCTTTTCCATCTGTTCCCTCGCGTGCCTCTTTCCCCTCGCCTGTGTCTCTCTCCTCTCTTCCTTCGGTCTCTATTTCCCCCACTTTCTCTCGCCTTCCCCCATTCCCTCTCACTCCTCCACTCTCTCTCTTCCCTTGGCCGTCACGGTTTCTCCGGCTTCCCCACATCTCCCTCTTTCCCATCTTTTTCCCCACGTGTCTCTTTCCCCTCGCCTGTGTCTCTCTCCCCTCTTCCTTTCGGTCCCAATTTTCCCTATTTTCTCGCTCCTTCCCCCATTCCCTCTCACTCCTCCACTCTCTCTCTTCCCTCGGCTGTCACTGTTCTCCGGCTTTCCCACAAATCCCTCTTTTCCATCTGTTCCCTCGCCTTACTCTTTCCCCTCGCCTGTGTCTCTCTCCTCTCTTCCTTCGGTCTCTATTTCCCCCACTTTCTCTCGCCTTCCCCCATTCCCTCTCACTCCTCCACTCTCTCTCTTCCCTTGCCGTCACGGTTTCTCTGGTTTTCCCACATTTCCCTCTTTCCCATCTTTTCCCTCGCGTGTCTCTTTCCCCTCGCTTGTGTCTCTCTCCCCTCTTCCTTTCGGTCCCAATGTTCCCTATTTTCTCGCTCCTTCCCCCATTCCCTCTCACTCCTCCACTCTCTCTCTTCCCTCGGCTGTCACTGTTCTCCGGCTTTCCCACAAATCCCTCTTTTACATCTGTTCCCTCGCGTGCCTCTTTCCCCTCGCCTGTGTCTCTCTCCTCTCTTCCTTCGGTCTCTATTTCCCCCACTTTCTCTCGCCTTCCCCCATTCCCTCTCACTCCTCCACTCTCTCTCTTCCCTTGGCCGTCACGGTTTCTCCGGCTTCCCCACATCTCCCTCTTTCCCATCTTTTTCCCCACGTGTCTCTTTCCCCTCGCCTGTGTCTCTCTCCCCTCTTCCTTTCGCTCCCAATGTTCCCTATTTTCTCGCTCCTTCCCCCCTTCCCTCTCACTCCTCCACTCTCTCTCTTCCCTCGGCTGTCACTGTTCTCCGGCTTTCCCACAAATCCCTCTTTTCCATCTGTTCCCTCGCCTTACTCTTTCCCCTCGCCTGTGTCTCTCTCCTCTCTTCCTTCGGTCCCTATTTTCCCCACTTTCTCTCGCCTTCCCCCCTTCCCTCTCACTCCTCCACTCTCTCTCTTCCCTCGGCTGTCACGGTTTCTCTGGTTTTCCCACATTTCCCTCTTTCCCATCTTTTCCTTCGCGTGTCTCTTTCCCCTCGCCTGTGTCTCTCTCCTCTCTTCCTTCGGTCTCTATTTCCCCCAATTTCTCTCGCCTTCCCCCCTTCCCTCTCACTCCTCCACTCTCTCTCTTCCCTCGGCTGTCACTGTTCTCCGGCTTTCCCACAAATCCCTCTTTTCCATCTGTTCCCTCGCCTTACTCTTTCTCCTCGCCTGTGTCTCTCTCCTCTTTTCCTTCGGTCTCTATTTCCCCCACTTTCTCTCGCCTTCCCCCATTCCCTCTCACTCCTCCACTCTCTCTCTTCCCTCGGCCGTCACGGTTTCTCCGCATTTCCCACATCTCCCTCTTTCCCATTATTTCCCTCGCGTGTCTCTTTCCCCTCGCCTGTGTCTCTCTCCCCTCTTCCTTTCGGTCCCAATTTTCCCTATTTTCTCGCTCCTTCCCCCATTCCCTCTCACTCCTCCACTCTCTCTCTTCCCTCGGCTGTCACTGTTCTCCGGCTTTCCCACAAATCCCTCTTTTCCATCTGTTCCCTCGCCTTACTCTTTCCCCTCGCCTGTGTCTCTCTCCTCTCTTCCTTCGGTCTCTATTTCCCCCACTTTCTCTCGCCTTCCCCCCTTCCCTCTCACTCCTCCACTCTCTCTCTTCCCTCGGCCGTCACGGGTTCTCCGCATTTCCCACATCTCCCTCTTTCCCATTATTTCCCTCGCGTGTCTCTTTCCCCTCGCCTGTGTCTCTCTCCCCTCTTCCTTTCGGTCCCAATTTTCCCTATTTTCTCGCTCCTTCCCCCATTCCCTCTCACTCCTCCACTCTCTCTCTTCCCTCGGCTGTCACTGTTCTCCGGCTTTCCCACAAATCCCTCTTTTCCATCTGTTCCCTCGCCTTACTCTTTCCCCTCGCCTGTGTCTCTCTCCTCTTTTCCTTCGGTCTCTATTTCCCCCACTTTCTCTCGCCTTCCCCCATTCCCTCTCACTCCTCCACTCTCTCTCTTCCCTTGCCGTCACGGTTTCTCTGGTTTTCCCACATCTCCCTCTTTCCCATTATTTCCCTCGCGTGTCTCTTTCCCCTCGCTTGTGTCTCTCTCCCCTCTTCCTTTCGGTCCCAATGTTCCCTATTTTCTCGCTCCTTCCCCCATTCCCTCTCACTCCTCCACTCTCTCTCTTCCCTCGGCTGTCACTGTTCTCCGGCTTTCCCACAAATCCCTCTTTTACATCTGTTCCCTCGCGTGCCTCTTTCCCCTCGCCTGTGTCTCTCTCCTCTCTTCCTTCGGTCTCTATTTCCCCCACTTTCTCTCGCCTTCCCCCATTCCCTCTCACTCCTCCACTCTCTCTCTTCCCTTGGCCGTCACGGTTTCTCCGGCTTCCCCACATCTCCCTCTTTCCCATCTTTTTCCCCACGTGTCTCTTTCCCCTCGCCTGTGTCTCTCTCCCCTCTTCCTTTCGGTCCCAATTTTCCCTATTTTCTCGCTCCTTCCCCCATTCCCTCTCACTCCTCCACTCTCTCTCTTCCCTCGGCTGTCACTGTTCTCCGGCTTTCCCACAAATCCCTCTTTTCCATCTGTTCCCTCGCCTTACTCTTTCCCCTCGCCTGTGTCTCTCTCCTCTTTTCCTTCGGTCTCTATTTCCCCCACTTTCTCTCGCCTTCCCCCATTCCCTCTCACTCCTCCACTCTCTCTCTTCCCTTGCCGTCACGGTTTCTCTGGTTTTCCCACATTTCCCTCTTTCCCATCTTTTCCCTCGCGTGTCTCTTTCCCCTCGCTTGTGTCTCTCTCCCCTCTTCCTTTCGGTCCCAATGTTCCCTATTTTCTCGCTCCTTCCCCCATTCCCTCTCACTCCTCCACTCTCTCTCTTCCCTCGGCTGTCACTGTTCTCCGGCTTTCCCACAAATCCCTCTTTTACATCTGTTCCCTCGCGTGCCTCTTTCCCCTCGCCTGTGTCTCTCTCCTCTCTTCCTTCGGTCTCTATTTCCCCCACTTTCTCTCGCCTTCCCCCATTCCCTCTCACTCCTCCACTCTCTCTCTTCCCTTGGCCGTCACGGTTTCTCCGGCTTCCCCACATCTCCCTCTTTCCCATCTTTTTCCCCACGTGTCTCTTTCCCCTCGCCTGTGTCTCTCTCCCCTCTTCCTTTCGCTCCCAATGTTCCCTATTTTCTCGCTCCTTCCCCCCTTCCCTCTCACTCCTCCACTCTCTCTCTTCCCTCGGCTGTCACTGTTCTCCGGCTTTCCCACAAATCCCTCTTTTCCATCTGTTCCCTCGCCTTACTCTTTCCCCTCGCCTGTGTCTCTCTCCTCTCTTCCTTCGGTCCCTATTTTCCCCACTTTCTCTCGCCTTCCCCCCTTCCCTCTCACTCCTCCACTCTCTCTCTTCCCTCGGCTGTCACGGTTTCTCTGGTTTTCCCACATTTCCCTCTTTCCCATCTTTTCCTTCGCGTGTCTCTTTCCCCTCGCCTGTGTCTCTCTCCTCTCTTCCTTCGGTCTCTATTTCCCCCAATTTCTCTCGCCTTCCCCCCTTCCCTCTCACTCCTCCACTCTCTCTCTTCCCTCGGCTGTCACTGTTCTCCGGCTTTCCCACAAATCCCTCTTTTCCATCTGTTCCCTCGCCTTACTCTTTCTCCTCGCCCGTGTCTCTCTCCTCTTTTCCTTCGGTCTCTATTTCCCCCACTTTCTCTCGCCTTCCCCCATTCCCTCTCACTCCTCCACTCTCTCTCTTCCCTCGGCCGTCACGGTTTCTCCGCATTTCCCACATCTCCCTCTTTCCCATTATTTCCCTCGCGTGTCTCTTTCCCCTCGCCTGTGTCTCTCTCCCCTCTTCCTTTCGGTCCCAATTTTCCCTATTTTCTCGCTCCTTCCCCCATTCCCTCTCACTCCTCCACTCTCTCTCTTCCCTCGGCTGTCACTGTTCTCCGGCTTTCCCACAAATCCCTCTTTTCCATCTGTTCCCTCGCCTTACTCTTTCCCCTCGCCTGTGTCTCTCTCCTCTCTTCCTTCGGTCTCTATTTCCCCCACTTTCTCTCGCCTTCCCCCCTTCCCTCTCACTCCTCCACACTCTCTCTTCCCTTGGCCGTCACGGTTTCTCCGCATTTCCCACATCTCCCTCTTTCCCATTATTTCCCTCGCGTGTCTCTTTGTCCTCGCTTGTGTCTCTCTCCCCTCTTCCTTCGGTCTCTATTTCCCCCACTTTCTCTCGCCTTCCCCCCTTCCCTCTCACTCCTCCACTCTCTCTCTTCCCTCGGCCGTCACGGTTTCTCCGCATTTCCCACATCTCCCTCTTTCCCATTATTTCCCTCGCGTGTCTCTTTCCCCTCGCCTGTGTCTCTCTCCTCTCTTCCTTCGGTCTCTATTTCCCCCACTTTCTCTCGCCTTCCCCCCTTCCCTCTCACTCCTCCACTCTCTCTCTTCCCTCGGCCGTCACGGTTTCTCCGCATTTCCCACATCTCCCTCTTTCCCATTATTTCCCTCGCGTGTCTCTTTGTCCTCGCTTGTGTCTCTCTCCCCTCTTCCTTTCGGTCCCAATGTTCCCTATTTTCTCGCTCCTTCCCCCATTCCCTCTCACTCCTCCACTCTCTCTCTTCCCTCGGCTGTCACTGTTCTCCGGCTTTCCCACAAATCCCTCTTTTCCATCTGTTCCCTCGCCTTACTCTTTCCCCTCGCCTGTGTCTCTCTCCTCTTTTCCTTCGGTCTCTATTTCCCCCACTTTCTCTCGCCTTCCCCCATTCCCTCTCACTCCTCCACTCTCTCTCTTCCCTTGCCGTCACGGTTTCTCTGGTTTTCCCACATTTCCCTCTTTCCCATCTTTTCCCTCGCGTGTCTCTTTGCCCTCGCTTGTGTCTCTCTCCCCTCTTCCTTTCGGTCCCAATGTTCCCTATTTTCTCGCTCCTTCCCCCATTCCCTCTCACTCCTCCACTCTCTCTCTTCCCTTGGCCGTCACGGTTTCTCCGGCTTCCCCACATCTCCCTCTTTCCCATCTTTTCCCCCACGTGTCTCTTTCCCCTCGCCTGTGTCTCTCTCCTCTCTTCCTTCGGTCTCCATTTCCCCCAATTTATCTCGCCTTCCCCCATTCCCTCTCACTCCTCCACTCTCTCTCTTCCCTCGGCTGTCACTGTTCTCCGGCTTTCCCACAAATCCCTCTTTTACATCTGTTCCCTCGCGTGCCTCTTTCCCCTCGCCTGTGTCTCTCTCCTCTCTTCCTTCGGTCTCTATTTCCCCCACTTTCTCTCGCCTTCCCCCATTCCCTCTCACTCCTCCACTCTCTCTCTTCCCTCGGCCGTCACGGTTTCTCCGCATTTCCCACATCTCCCTCTTTCCCATTATTTCCCTCGCGTGTCTCTTTCCCCTCGCCTGTGTCTCTCTCCCCTCTTCCTTTCGGTCCCAATTTTCCCTATTTTCTCGCTCCTTCCCCCCTTCCCTCTCACTCCTCCACTCTCTCTCTTCCCTCGGCTGTCACTGTTCTCCGGCTTTCCCACAAATCCCTCTTTTCCATCTGTTCCCTCGCCTTACTCTTTCCCCTCGCCTGTGTCTCTCTCCTCTCTTCCTTCGGTCCCTATTTTCCCCACTTTCTCTCGCCTTCCCCCATTCCCTCTCACTCCTCCACTCTCTCTCTTCCCTCGGCCGTAACGGTTTCTCCGCATTTCCCACATCTCTCTCTTTCCCATTATTCCCCTCGCGTGTCTCTTTCCCCTCGCCTGTGTCTCTCTCCCCTCTTCCTTTCGGTCCCAATTTTCCCTATTTTCTCGCTCCTTCCCCCCATTCCCTCTCACTCCTCCACTCTCTCTCTTCCCTCGGCTGTCACTGTTCTCCGGCTTTCCCACAAATCCCTCTTTTCCATATGTTCCCTCGCGTGCCTCTTTCCCCTCGCCTGTGTCTCTCTCCTCTCTTCCTTCGGTCTCTATTTCCCCCACTTTCTCTCACCTTCCCCCATTCCCTCTCACTCCTCCACTCTCTCTCTTCCCTTGCCGTCACGGTTTCTCTGGTTTTCCCACATTTCCCTCTTTCCCATCTTTTCCCTCGCGTGTCTCTTTCCCCTCGCTTGTGTCTCTTTCCCCTCTTCCTTTCGGTCCCAATGTTCACTATTTTCTCGCTCCTTCCCCCATTCCCTCTCACTCCTCCACTCTCTCTCTTCCCTCGGCTGTCACTGTTCTCCGGCTTTCCCACAAATCCCTCTTTTCCATATGTTCCCTCGCGTGCCTCTTT
This sequence comes from Astur gentilis, assembly GCF_929443795.1. Classification (NCBI taxonomy): domain Eukaryota; kingdom Metazoa; phylum Chordata; class Aves; order Accipitriformes; family Accipitridae; genus Astur; species Astur gentilis. Next base: position 19,473,058 of record NC_064918.1, on the reverse strand, counting down.
CCCCTCGCCTGTGTCTCTCTCCTCTCTTCCTTCGGTCTCTATTTCCCCCACTTTCTCTCGCCTTCCCCCATTCCCTCTCACTCCTCCACTCTCTCTCTTCCCTTGGCCGTCACGGTTTCTCCGGCTTCCCCACATCTCCCTCTTTCCCATCTTTTCCCCCACGTGTCTCTTTCCCCTCGCCTGTGTCTCTCTCCCCTCTTCCTTTCGGTCCCAATTTTCCCTATTTTCTCGCTCCTTCCCCCATTCCCTCTCACTCCTCCACTCTCTCTCTTCCCTCGGCTGTCACTGTTCTCCGGCTTTCCCACAAATCCCTCTTTTCCATCTGTTCCCTCGCCTTACTCTTTCCCCTCGCCTGTGTCTCTCTCCTCTTTTCCTTCGGTCTCTATTTCCCCCACTTTCTCTCGCCTTCCCCCATTCCCTCTCACTCCTCCACTCTCTCTCTTCCCTCGGCCGTCACGGGTTCTCCGCATTTCCCACATCTCCCTCTTTCCCATTATTTCCCTCGCGTGTCTCTTTCCCCTCGCCTGTGTCTCTCTCCCCTCTTCCTTTCGGTCCCAATTTTCCCTATTTTCTCGCTCCTTCCCCCATTCCCTCTCACTCCTCCACTCTCTCTCTTCCCTCGGCTGTCACTGTTCTCCGGCTTTCCCACAAATCCCTCTTTTCCATCTGTTCCCTCGCCTTACTCTTTCCCCTCGCCTGTGTCTCTCTCCTCTTTTCCTTCGGTCTCTATTTCCCCCACTTTCTCTCGCCTTCCCCCATTCCCTCTCACTCCTCCACTCTCTCTCTTCCCTTGCCGTCACGGTTTCTCTGGTTTTCCCACATTTCCCTCTTTCCCATCTTTTCCCTCGCGTGTCTCTTTCCCCTCGCTTGTGTCTCTCTCCCCTCTTCCTTTCGGTCCCAATGTTCCCTATTTTCTCGCTCCTTCCCCCATTCCCTCTCACTCCTCCACTCTCTCTCTTCCCTCGGCTGTCACTGTTCTCCGGCTTTCCCACAAATCCCTCTTTTACATCTGTTCCCTCGCGTGCCTCTTTCCCCTCGCCTGTGTCTCTCTCCTCTCTTCCTTCGGTCTCTATTTCCCCCACTTTCTCTCGCCTTCCCCCATTCCCTCTCACTCCTCCACTCTCTCTCTTCCCTCGGCCGTCACGGGTTCTCCGCATTTCCCACATCTCCCTCTTTCCCATTATTTCCCTCGCGTGTCTCTTTCCCCTCGCCTGTGTCTCTCTCCCCTCTTCCTTTCGGTCCCAATTTTCCCTATTTTCTCGCTCCTTCCCCCATTCCCTCTCACTCCTCCACTCTCTCTCTTCCCTCGGCTGTCACTGTTCTCCGGCTTTCCCACAAATCCCTCTTTTCCATCTGTTCCCTCGCCTTACTCTTTCCCCTCGCCTGTGTCTCTCTCCTCTTTTCCTTCGGTCTCTATTTCCCCCACTTTCTCTCGCCTTCCCCCATTCCCTCTCACTCCTCCACTCTCTCTCTTCCCTTGCCGTCACGGTTTCTCTGGTTTTCCCACATTTCCCTCTTTCCCATCTTTTCCCTCGCGTGTCTCTTTCCCCTCGCTTGTGTCTCTCTCCCCTCTTCCTTTCGGTCCCAATGTTCCCTATTTTCTCGCTCCTTCCCCCATTCCCTCTCACTCCTCCACTCTCTCTCTTCCCTCGGCTGTCACTGTTCTCCGGCTTTCCCACAAATCCCTCTTTTACATCTGTTCCCTCGCGTGCCTCTTTCCCCTCGCCTGTGTCTCTCTCCTCTCTTCCTTCGGTCTCTATTTCCCCCACTTTCTCTCGCCTTCCCCCATTCCCTCTCACTCCTCCACTCTCTCTCTTCCCTCGGCCGTCACGGGTTCTCCGCATTTCCCACATCTCCCTCTTTCCCATTATTTCCCTCGCGTGTCTCTTTCCCCTCGCCTGTGTCTCTCTCCCCTCTTCCTTTCGGTCCCAATTTTCCCTATTTTCTCGCTCCTTCCCCCATTCCCTCTCACTCCTCCACTCTCTCTCTTCCCTCGGCTGTCACTGTTCTCCGGCTTTCCCACAAATCCCTCTTTTCCATCTGTTCCCTCGCCTTACTCTTTCCCCTCGCCTGTGTCTCTCTCCTCTTTTCCTTCGGTCTCTATTTCCCCCACTTTCTCTCGCCTTCCCCCATTCCCTCTCACTCCTCCACTCTCTCTCTTCCCTTGCCGTCACGGTTTCTCTGGTTTTCCCACATTTCCCTCTTTCCCATCTTTTCCCTCGCGTGTCTCTTTCCCCTCGCTTGTGTCTCTCTCCCCTCTTCCTTTCGGTCCCAATGTTCCCTATTTTCTCGCTCCTTCCCCCATTCCCTCTCACTCCTCCACTCTCTCTCTTCCCTCGGCTGTCACTGTTCTCCGGCTTTCCCACAAATCCCTCTTTTACATCTGTTCCCTCGCGTGCCTCTTTCCCCTCGCCTGTGTCTCTCTCCTCTCTTCCTTCGGTCTCTATTTCCCCCACTTTCTCTCGCCTTCCCCCATTCCCTCTCACTCCTCCACTCTCTCTCTTCCCTTGGCCGTCACGGTTTCTCCGGCTTCCCCACATCTCCCTCTTTCCCATCTTTTTCCCCACGTGTCTCTTTCCCCTCGCCTGTGTCTCTCTCCCCTCTTCCTTTCGCTCCCAATGTTCACTATTTTCTCGCTCCTTCCCCCCTTCCCTCTCACTTCTCCACTCTCTCTCTTCCCTCGGCTGTCACTGTTCTCCGGCTTTCCCACAAATCCCTCTTTTCCATCTGTTCCCTCGCCTTACTCTTTCCCCTCGCCTGTGTCTCTCTCCTCTCTTCCTTCGGTCCCTATTTTCCCCACTTTCTCTCGCCTTCCCCCCTTCCCTCTCACTCCTCCACTCTCTCTCTTCCCTCGGCTGTCACTGTTCTCCGGCTTTCCCACAAATCCCTCTTTTCCATCTGTTCCCTTGCCTTACTCTTTCCCCTCGCCTGTGTCTCTCTCCTCTCTTCCTTCGGTCTCTATTTCCCCCAATTTCTCTCGCCTTCCCCCCTTCCCTCTCACTCCTCCACTCTCTCTCTTCCCTCGGCTGTCACTGTTCTCCGGCTTTCCCACAAATCCCTCTTTTCCATCTGTTCCCTCGCGTGCCTCTTTCCCCTCGCCTGTGTCTCTCTCCTCTCTTCCTTCGGTCTCTATTTCCCCCACTTTCTCTCGCCTTCCCCCATTCCCTCTCACTCCTCCACTCTCTCTCTTCCCTCGGCCGTCACGGTTTCTCCGCATTTCCCACATCTCCCTCTTTCCCATTATTTCCCTCGCGTGTCTCTTTCCCCTCGCCTGTGTCTCTCTCCTCTTCCTTTCGGTCCCAATTTTCCCTATTTTCTCGCTCCTTCCCCCATTCCCTCTCACTCCTCCACTCTCTCTCTTCCCTCGGCTGTCACTGTTCTCCGGCTTTCCCACAAATCCCTCTTTTCCATCTGTTCCCTCGCCTTACTCTTTCCCCTCGCCTGTGTCTCTCTCCTCTTTTCCTTCGGTCTCTATTTCCCCCACTTTCTCTCGCCTTCCCCCATTCCCTCTCACTCCTCCACTCTCTCTCTTCCCTTGCCGTCACGGTTTCTCTGGTTTTCCCACATTTCCCTCTTTCCCATCTTTTCCTTCGCGTGTCTCTTTCCCCTCGCCTGTGTCTCTCTCCTCTCTTCCTTCGGTCTCTATTTCCCCCAATTTCTCTCGCCTTCCCCCCTTCCCTCTCACTCCTCCACTCTCTCTCTTCCCTCGGCTGTCACTGTTCTCCGGCTTTCCCACAAATCCCTCTTTTCCATCTGTTCCCTCGCCTTACTCTTTCTCCTCGCCTGTGTCTCTCTCCTCTTTTCCTTCGGTCTCTATTTCCCCCACTTTCTCTCGCCTTCCCCCATTCCCTCTCACTCCTCCACTCTCTCTCTTCCCTCGGCCGTCACGGTTTCTCCGCATTTCCCACATCTCCCTCTTTCCCATTATTTCCCTCGCGTGTCTCTTTCCCCTCGCCTGTGTCTCTCTCCCCTCTTCCTTTCGGTCCCAATGTTCCCTATTTTCTCGCTCCTTCCCCCATTCCCTCTCACTCCTCCACTCTCTCTCTTCCCTCGGCTGTCACTGTTCTCCGGCTTTCCCACAAATCCCTCTTTTCCATCTGTTCCCTCGCCTTACTCTTTCCCCTCGCCTGTGTCTCTCTCCTCTCTTCCTTCGGTCTCTATTTCCCCCACTTTCTCTCGCCTTCCCCCCTTCCCTCTCACTCCTCCACTCTCTCTCTTCCCTTGGCCGTCACGGTTTCTCCGCATTTCCCACATCTCCCTCTTTCCCATTATTTCCCTCGCGTGTCTCTTTGTCCTCGCCTGTGTCTCTCTCCCCTCTTCCTTCGGTCTCTATTTCCCCCACTTTCTCTCGCCTTCCCCCCTTCCCTCTCACTCCTCCACTCTCTCTCTTCCCTCGGCCGTCACGGTTTCTCCGCATTTCCCACATCTCCCTCTTTCCCATTATTTCCCTCGCGTGTCTCTTTCCCCTCGCCTGTGTCTCTCTCCTCTCTTCCTTCGGTCTCTATTTCCCCCACTTTCTCTCGCCTTCCCCCCTTCCCTCTCACTCCTCCACTCTCTCTCTTCCCTCGGCCGTCACGGTTTCTCCGCATTTCCCACATCTCCCTCTTTCCCATTATTTCCCTCGCGTGTCTCTTTGTCCTCGCTTGTGTCTCTCTCCCCTCTTCCTTTCGGTCCCAATGTTCCCTATTTTCTCGCTCCTTCCCCCATTCCCTCTCACTCCTCCACTCTCTCTCTTCCCTCGGCTGTCACTGTTCTCCGGCTTTCCCACAAATCCCTCTTTTCCATCTGTTCCCTCGCCTTACTCTTTCCCCTCGCCTGTGTCTCTCTCCTCTTTTCCTTCGGTCTCTATTTCCCCCACTTTCTCTCGCCTTCCCCCATTCCCTCTCACTCCTCCACTCTCTCTCTTCCCTTGCCGTCACGGTTTCTCTGGTTTTCCCACATTTCCCTCTTTCCCATCTTTTCCCTCGCGTGTCTCTTTGCCCTCGCTTGTGTCTCTCTCCCCTCTTCCTTTCGGTCCCAATGTTCCCTATTTTCTCGCTCCTTCCCCCATTCCCTCTCACTCCTCCACTCTCTCTCTTCCCTCGGCTGTCACTGTTCTCCGGCTTTCCCACAAATCCCTCTTTTCCATCTGTTCCCTCGCCTTACTCTTTCCCCTCGCCTGTGTCTCTCTCCTCTCTTCCTTCGGTCTCTATTTCCCCCACTTTCTCTCGCCTTCCCCCATTCCCTCTCACTCCTCCACTCTCTCTCTTCCCTTGGCCGTCACGGTTTCTCCGGCTTCCCCACATCTCCCTCTTTCCCATCTTTTCCCCCACGTGTCTCTTTCCCCTCGCCTGTGTCTCTCTCCTCTCTTCCTTCGGTCTCCATTTCCCCCAATTTCTCTCGCCTTCCCCCATTCCCTCTCACTCCTCCACTCTCTCTCTTCCCTCGGCTGTCACTGTTCTCCGGCTTTCCCACAAATCCCTCTTTTCCATCTGTTCCCTCGCCTTACTCTTTCCCCTCGCCTGTGTCTCTCTCCTCTCTTCCTTCGGTCCCTATTTTCCCCACTTTCTCTCGCCTTCCCCCATTCCCTTTCACTCCTCCACTCTCTCTCTTCCCTCGGCCGTCACGGTTTCTCCGCATTTCCCACATCACCCTCTTTCCCATTATTTCCCTCGCGTGTCTCTTTCTCCTCGCCTGTGTCTCTCTCCCCTCTTCCTTTCGGTCCCAATTTTCCCTATTTTCTCGCTCCTTCCCCCCTTCCCTCTCACTCCTCCACTCTCTCTCTTCCCTCGGCTGTCACTGTTCTCCGGCTTTCCCACAAATCCCTCTTTTCCATATGTTCCCTCGCGTGCCTCTTTCCCCTCGCCTGTGTCTCTCTCCTCTCTTCCTTCGGTCTCTATTTCCCCCACTTTCTCTCGCCTTCCCCCATTCCCTCTCACTCCTCCACTCTCTCTCTTCCCTCGGCCGTCACGGTTTTCTCTGCATTTGCCACATCTCCCTCTTTCCCATTATTTCCCTCGCGTGTCTCTTTCCCCTCGCCTGTGTCTCTCTCCCCTCTTCCTTTCGGTCCCAATTTTCCCTATTTTCTCGCTCCTTCCCCCATTCCCTCTCACTCCTCCACTCTCTCTCTTCCCTTGCCGTCACGGTTTCTCTGGTTTTCCCACATTTCCCTCTTTCCCATCTTTTCCCTCGCGTGTCTCTTTCCCCTCGCTTGTGTCTCTCTCCCCTCTTCCTTTCGGTCCCAATGTTCCCTATTTTCTCGCTCCTTCCCCCATTCCCTCTCACTCCTCCACTCTCTCTCTTCCCTCGGCTGTCACTGTTCTCCGGCTTTCCCACAAATCCCTCTTTTCCATCTGTTCCCTCGCCTTACTCTTTCCCCTCGCCTGTGTCTCTCTCCTCTCTTCCTTCGGTCTCTATTTCCCCCACTTTCTCTCGCCTTCCCCCATTCCCTCTCACTCCTCCACTCTCTCTCTTCCCTTGGCCGTCACGGTTTCTCCGGCTTCCCCACATCTCCCTCTTTCCCATCTTTTCCCCCACGTGTCTCTTTCCCCTCGCCTGTGTCTCTCTCCCCTCTTCCTTTCGCTCCCAATGTTCCCTATTTTCTCGCTCCTTCCCCCCTTCCCTCTCACTCCTCCACTCTCTCTCTTCCCTCGGCTGTCACTGTTCTCCGGCTTTCCCACAAATCCCTCTTTTCCATCTGTTAACTCGCCTTACTCTTTCCCCTCGCCTGTGTCTCTCTCCTCTCTTCCTTCGGTCTCTATTTCCCCCAATTTCTCTCGCCTTCCCCCATTCCCTCTCACTCCTCCACTCTCTCTCTTCCCTCGGCTGTCACTGTTCTCCGGCTTCCCCACATCTCCCTCTTTTCCATCTGTTCCCTCGCGTGCCTCTTTCCCCTCCCCTGTGTCTCTCTCCTCTCTTCCTTCGGTCTCTATTTCCCCCACTTTCTCTCGCCTTCCCCCATTCCCTCTCACTCCTCCACTCTCTCTCTTCCCTCGGCCGTCACGGTTTCTCCGCATTTCCCACATCTCCCTCTTTCCCATTATTTCCCTCGCGTGTCTCTTTCCCATCGCCTGTGTCTCTCTCCCCTCTTCCTTTCGGTCCCCATTTTCCCTATTTTCTCGCTCCTTCCCCCCTTCCCTCTCACTCCTCCACTCTCTCTCTTCCCTCGGCTGTCACTGTTCTCCGGCTTTCCCACAAATCCCTCTTTTCCATATGTTCCCTCGCGTGCCTCTTTCCCCTCGCCTGTGTCTCTCTCCTCTCTTCCTTCGGTCTCTATTTCCCTCACTTTCTCTCGCCTTCCCCCATTCCCTCTCACTCCTCCACTCTCTCTCTTCCCTCGGCCGTCACGGTTTCTCCGCATTTCCCACATCTCCCTCTTTCCCATTATTTCCCTCGCGTGTCTCTTTCCCCTCGCCTGTGTCTCTCTCCTCTCTTCCTTCGGTCTCTATTTCCCCCACTTTCTCTCGCCTTCCCCCCTTCCCTCTCACTCCTCCACTCTCTCTCTTCCCTCGGCCGTCACGGTTTCTCCGCATTTCCCACATCTCCCTCTTTCCCATTATTTCCCTCGCGTGTCTCTTTCCCCTCGCCTGTGTCTCTCTGCCCTCTTCCTTTCGGTCCCAATTTTCCCTATTTTCTCGCTCCTTCCCCCATTCCCTCTCACTCCTCCACTCTCTCTCTTCCCTTGCCGTCACGGTTTCTCTGGTTTTCCCACATTTCCCTCTTTCCCATCTTTTCCCTCGCGTGTCTCTTTCCCCTCGCTTGTGTCTCTCTCCCCTCTTCCTTTCGGTCCCAATGTTCCCTATTTTCTCGCTCCTTCCCCCATTCCCTCTCACTCCTCCACTCTCTCTCTTCCCTCGGCTGTCACTGTTCTCCGGCTTTCCCACAAATCCCTCTTTTCCATCTGTTCCCTCGCCTTACTCTTTCCCCTCGCCTGTGTCTCTCTCCTCTCTTCCTTCGGTCTCTATTTCCCCCACTTTCTCTCACCTTCCCCCATTCCCTCTCACTCCTCCACTCTCTCTCTTCCCTCGGCCGTCACGGTTTCTCCGCATTTCCCACATCTCCCTCTTTCCCATTATTTCCCTCGCGTGTCTCTTTCCCCTCGCCTGTGTCTCTCTCCCCTCTTCCTTTCGGTCCCAATTTTCCCTATTTTCTCGCTCCTTCCCCCATTCCCTCTCACTCCTCCACTCTCTCTCTTCCCTCGGCCGTCACGGTTTCTCCGCATTTCCCACATCTCCCTCTTTCCCATTATTTCCCTCGCGTGTCTCTTTCCCCTCGCCTGTGTCTCTCTCCTCTCTTCCTTCGGTCTCTATTTCCCCCACTTTCTCTCACCTTCCCCCATTCCCTCTCACTCCTCCACTCTCTCTCTTCCCTCGGCCGTCACGGTTTCTCCGCATTTCCCACATCTCCCTCTTTCCCATTATTTCCCTCGCGTGTCTCTTTCCCCTCGCCTGTGTCTCTCTCCCCTCTTCCTTTCGGTCCCAATTTTCCCTATTTTCTCGCTCCTTCCCCCATTCCCTCTCACTCCTCCACTCTCTCTCTTCCCTTGGCCGTCACGGTTTCTCCGCATTTCCCACATCTCCCTCTTTCCCATTATTTCCCTCGCGTGTCTCTTTCCCCTCGCCTGTGTCTCTCTCCCCTCTTCCTTTCGGTCCCAATTTTCCCTATTTTCTCGCTCCTTCCCCCATTCCCTCTCACTCCTCCACTCTCTCTCTTCCCTCGGCCGTCACGGTTTCTCCGCATTTCCCACATCTCCCTCTTTCCCATTATTTCCCTCGCGTGTCTCTTTCCCCTCGCCTGTGTCTCTCTCCCCTCTTCCTTTCGGTCCCAATTTTCCCTATTTTCTCGCTCCTTCCCCCATTCCCTCTTACTCCTCCACTCTCTCTCTTCCCTTGCCGTCACGGTTTCTCTGGTTTTCCCACATTTCCCTCTTTCCCATCTTTTCCCTCGCGTGTCTCTTTCCCCTCGCTTGTGTCTCTCTCCCCTCTTCCTTTCGGTCCCAATGTTCCCTATTTTCTCGCTCCTTCCCCCATTCCCTCTCACTCCTCCACTCTCTCTCTTCCCTCGGCTGTCACTGTTCTCCGGCTTTCCCACAAATCCCTCTTTTCCATCTGTTCCCTCGCCTTACTCTTTCCCCTCGCCTGTGTCTCTCTCCTCTCTTCCTTCGGTCTCTATTTCCCCCACTTTCTCTCACCTTCCCCCATTCCCTCTCACTCCTCCACTCTCTCTTTTCCCTCGGCCGTCACGGTTTCTCCGCATTTCCCACATCTCCCTCTTTCCCATTATTTCCCTCGCGTGTCTCTTTCCCCTCGCCTGTGTCTCTCTCCCCTCTTCCTTTCGGTCCCAATTTTCCCTATTTTCTCGCTCCTTCCCCCATTCCCTCTCACTCCTCCACTCTCTCTCTTCCCTCGGCCGTCACGGTTTCTCCGCATTTCCCACATCTCCCTCTTTCCCATTATTTCCCTCGCGTGTCTCTTTCCCCTCGCCTGTGTCTCTCTCCTCTCTTCCTTCGGTCTCTATTTCCCCCACTTTCTCTCACCTTCCCCCATTCCCTCTCACTCCTCCACTCTCTCTCTTCCCTCGGCCGTCACGGTTTCTCCGCATTTCCCACATCTCCCTCTTTCCCATTATTTCCCTCGCGTGTCTCTTTCCCCTCGCCTGTGTCTCTCTCCCCTCTTCCTTTCGGTCCCAATTGTCCCTATTTTCTCGCTCCTTCCCCCATTCCCTCTCACTCCTCCACTCTCTCTCTTCCCTCGGCCGTCACGGTTTCTCCGCATTTCCCACATCTCCCTCTTTCCCATTATTTCCCTCGCGTGTCTCTTTCCCCTCGCCTGTGTCTCTCTCCTCTCTTCCTTCGGTCTCTATTTCCCCCACTTTCTCTCGCCTTCCCCCCTTCCCTCTCACTCCTCCACTCTCTCTCTTCCCTCGGCCGTCACGGTTTCTCCGCATTTCCCACATCTCCCTCTTTCCCATTATTTCCCTCGCGTGTCTCTTTCCCCTCGCCTGTGTCTCTCTCCCCTCTTCCTTTCGGTCCCAATTTTCCCTATTTTCTCGCTCCTTCCCCCATTCCCTCTCACTCCTCCACTCTCTCTCTTCCCTTGCCGTCACGGTTTCTCTGGTTTTCCCACATTTCCCTCTTTCCCATCTTTTCCCTCGCGTGTCTCTTTCCCCTCGCTTGTGTCTCTCTCCCCTCTTCCTTTCGGTCCCAATGTTCCCTATTTTCTCGCTCCTTCCCCCATTCCCTCTCACTCCTCCACTCTCTCTCTTCCCTCGGCTGTCACTGTTCTCCGGCTTTCCCACAAATCCCTCTTTTCCATCTGTTCCCTCGCCTTACTCTTTCCCCTCGCCTGTGTCTCTCTCCCCTCTTCCTTTCGGTCCCAATTTTCCCTATTTTCTCGCTCCTTCCCCCATTCCCTCTCACTCCTCCACTCTCTCTCTTCCCTCGGCCGTCACGGTTTCTCCGCATTTCCCACATCTCCCTCTTTCCCATTATTTCCCTCGCGTGTCTCTTTCCCCTCGCCTGTGTCTCTCTCCTCTCTTCCTTCGGTCTCTATTTCCCCCACTTTCTCTCACCTTCCCCCATTCCCTCTCACTCCTCCACTCTCTCTCTTCCCTCGGCCGTCACGGTTTCTCCGCATTTCCCACATCTCCCTCTTTCCCATTATTTCCCTCGCGTGTCTCTTTCCCCTCGCCTGTGTCTCTCTCCCCTCTTCCTTTCGGTCCCAATTTTCCCTATTTTCTCGCTCCTTCCCCCATTCCCTCTCACTCCTCCACTCTCTCTCTTCCCTTGGCCGTCACGGTTTCTCCGCATTTCCCACATCTCCCTCTTTCCCATTATTTCCCTCGCGTGTCTCTTTCCCCTCGCCTGTGTCTCTCTCCCCTCTTCCTTTCGGTCCCAATTTTCCCTATTTTCTCGCTCCTTCCCCCATTCCCTCTCACTCCTCCACTCTCTCTCTTCCCTCGGCCGTCACGGTTTCTCCGCATTTCCCACATCTCCCTCTTTCCCATTATTTCCCTCGCGTGTCTCTTTCCCCTCGCCTGTGTCTCTCTCCCCTCTTCCTTTCGGTCCCAATTTTCCCTATTTTCTCGCTCCTTCCCCCATTCCCTCTTACTCCTCCACTCTCTCTCTTCCCTTGCCGTCACGGTTTCTCTGGTTTTCCCACATTTCCCTCTTTCCCATCTTTTCCCTCGCGTGTCTCTTTCCCCTCGCTTGTGTCTCTCTCCCCTCTTCCTTTCGGTCCCAATGTTCCCTATTTTCTCGCTCCTTCCCCCATTCCCTCTCACTCCTCCACTCTCTCTCTTCCCTCGGCTGTCACTGTTCTCCGGCTTTCCCACAAATCCCTCTTTTCCATCTGTTCCCTCGCCTTACTCTTTCCCCTCGCCTGTGTCTCTCTCCTCTCTTCCTTCGGTCTCTATTTCCCCCACTTTCTCTCACCTTCCCCCATTCCCTCTCACTCCTCCACTCTCTCTTTTCCCTCGGCCGTCACGGTTTCTCCGCATTTCCCACATCTCCCTCTTTCCCATTATTTCCCTCGCGTGTCTCTTTCCCCTCGCCTGTGTCTCTCTCCCCTCTTCCTTTCGGTCCCAATTTTCCCTATTTTCTCGCTCCTTCCCCCATTCCCTCTCACTCCTCCACTCTCTCTCTTCCCTCGGCCGTCACGGTTTCTCCGCATTTCCCACATCTCCCTCTTTCCCATTATTTCCCTCGCGTGTCTCTTTCCCCTCGCCTGTGTCTCTCTCCTCTCTTCCTTCGGTCTCTATTTCCCCCACTTTCTCTCACCTTCCCCCATTCCCTCTCACTCCTCCACTCTCTCTCTTCCCTCGGCCGTCACGGTTTCTCCGCATTTCCCACATCTCCCTCTTTCCCATTATTTCCCTCGCGTGTCTCTTTCCCCTCGCCTGTGTCTCTCTCCCCTCTTCCTTTCGGTCCCAATTTTCCCTATTTTCTCGCTCCTTCCCCCATTCCCTCTCACTCCTCCACTCTCTCTCTTCCCTCGGCCGTCACGGTTTCTCCGCATTTCCCACATCTCCCTCTTTCCCATTATTTCCCTCGCGTGTCTCTTTCCCCTCGCCTGTGTCTCTCTCCCCTCTTCCTTTCGGTCCCAATTTTCCCTATTTTCTCGCTCCTTCCCCCATTCCCTCTCACTCCTCCACTCTCTCTCTTCCCTCGGCCGTCACGGTTTCTCCGCATTTCCCACATCTCCCTCTTTCCCATTATTTCCCTCGCGTGTCTCTTTCCCCTCGCCTGTGTCTCTCTCCTCTCTTCCTTCGGTCTCTATTTCCCCCACTTTCTCTCGCCTTCCCCCATTCCCTCTCACTCCTCCACTCTCTCTCTTCCCTTGGCCGTCACGGTTTCTCCGGCTTCCCCACATCTCCCTCTTTCCCATCTTTTCCCCCACGTGTCTCTTTCCCCTCGCCTGTGTCTCTCTCCCCTCTTCCTTTCGCTCCCAATGTTCCCTATTTTCTCGCTCCTTCCCCCCTTCCCTCTCACTCCTCCACTCTCTCTCTTCCCTCGGCTGTCACTGTTCTCCGGCTTTCCCACAAATCCCACTTTTCCATCTGTTAACTCGCCTCACTCTTTCCCCTCGCCTGTGTCTCTCTCCTCTCTTCCTTCGGTCTCTATTTCCCCCAATTTCTCTCGCCTTCCCCCATTCCCTCTCACTCCTCCACTCTCTCTCTTCCCTCGGCCGTCACGGTTTCTCCGCATTTCCCACATCTCCCTCTTTCCCATTATTTCCCTCGCGTGTCTCTTTCCCATCGCCTGTGTCTCTCTCCCCTCTTCCTTTTGGTCCCCATTTTCCCTATTTTCTCGCTCCTTCCCCCCTTCCCTCTCACTCCTCCACTCTCTCTCTTCCCTCGGCTGTCACTGTTCTCCGGCTTTCCCACAAATCCCTCTTTTCCATCTGTTCCCTCGCGTGCCTCTTTCCCCTCGCCTGTGTCTCTCTCCTCTCTTCCTTCGGTCTCTATTTCCCTCACTTTCTCTCGCCTTCCCCCATTCCCTCTCACTCCTCCACTCTCTCTCTTCCCTCGGCCGTCACGGTTTCTCCGCATTTCCCACATCTCCCTCTTTCCCATTATTTCCCTCGCGTGTCTCTTTCCCCTCGCCTGTGTCTCTCTCCCCTCTTCCTTTCGGTCCCAATTTTCCCTATTTTCTCGCTCCTTCCCCCATTCCCTCTCACTCCTCCACTCTCTCTCTTCCCTTGCCGTCACGGTTTCTCTGGTTTTCCCACATTTCCCTCTTTCCCATCTTTTCCCTCGCGTGTCTCTTTCCCCTCGCTTGTGTCTCTCTCCCCTCTTCCTTTCGGTCCCAATGTTCCCTATTTTCTCGCTCCTTCCCCCATTCCCTCTCACTCCTCCACTCTCTCTCTTCCCTCGGCTGTCACTGTTCTCCGGCTTTCCCACAAATCCCTCTTTTCCATCTGTTCCCTCGCCTTACTCTTTCCCCTCGCCTGTGTCTCTCTCCTCTCTTCCTTCGGTCTCTATTTCCCCCACTTTCTCTCGCCTTCCCCCATTCCCTCTCACTCCTCCACTCTCTCTCTTCCCTTGGCCGTCACGGTTTCTCCGGCTTCCCCACATCTCCCTCTTTCCCATCTTTTCCCCCACGTGTCTCTTTCCCCTCGCCTGTGTCTCTCTCCCCTCTTCCTTTCGCTCCCAATGTTCCCTATTTTCTCGCTCCTTCCCCCCTTCCCTCTCACTCCTCCACTCTCTCTCTTCCCTCGGCTGTCACTGTTCTCCGGCTTTCCCACAAATCCCTCTTTTCCATCTGTTCCCTCGCCTTACTCTTTCCCCTCGCCTGTGTCTCTCTCCTCTCTTCCTTCGGTCTCTATTTCCCCCACTTTCTCTCGCCTTCCCCCATTCCCTCTCACTCCTCCACTCTCTCTCTTCCCTTGGCCGTCACGGTTTCTCCGGCTTCCCCACATCTCCCTCTTTCCCATCTTTTCCCCCACGTGTCTCTTTCCCCTCGCCTGTGTCTCTCTCCCCTCTTCCTTTCGCTCCCAATGTTCCCTATTTTCTCGCTCCTTCCCCCCTTCCCTCTCACTCCTCCACTTTCTCTCTTCCCTCGGCTGTCACTGTTCTCCGGCTTTCCCACAAATCCCACTTTTCCATCTGTTAACTCGCCTTACTCTTTCCCCTCGCCTGTGTCTCTCTCCTCTCTTCCTTCGGTCTCTATTTCCCCCAATTTCTCTCGCCTTCCCCCATTCCCTCTCACTCCTCCACTCTCTCTCTTCCCTCGGCTGTCACTGTTCTCCGGCTTCCCCACATCTCCCTCTTTTCCATCTGTTCCCTCGCGTGCCTCTTTCCCCTCGCCTGTGTCTCTCTCCTCTCTTCCTTCGGTCTCTATTTCCCCCACTTTCTCTCGCCTTCCCCCATTCCCTCTCACTCCTCCACTCTCTCTCTTCCCTCGGCCGTCACGGTTTCTCCGCATTTCCCACATCTCCCTCTTTCCCATTATTTCCCTCGCGTGTCTCTTTCCCATCGCCTGTGTCTCTCTCCCCTCTTCCTTTCGGTCCCCATTTTCCCTATTTTCTCGCTCCTTCCCCCCTTCCCTCTCACTCCTCCACTCTCTCTCTTCCCTCGGCTGTCACTGTTCTCCGGCTTTCCCACAAATCCCTCTTTTCCATCTGTTCCCTCGCGTGCCTCTTTCCCCTCGCCTGTGTCTCTCTCCTCTCTTCCTTCGGTCTCTATTTCCCTCACTTTCTCTCGCCTTCCCCCATTCCCTCTCACTCCTCCACTCTCTCTCTTCCCTCGGCCGTCACGGTTTCTCCGCATTTCCCACATCTCCCTCTTTCCCATTATTTCCCTCGCGTGTCTCTTTCCCCTCGCCTGTGTCTCTCTCCCCTCTTCCTTTCGGTCCCAATTTTCCCTATTTTCTCGCTCCTTCCCCCATTCCCTCTCACTCCTCCACTCTCTCTCTTCCCTCGGCTGTCACTGTTCTCCGGCTTTCCCACAAATCCCTCTTTTCCATCTGTTCCCTCGCCTTACTCTTTCCCCTCGCCTGTGTCTCTCTCCTCTCTTCCTTCGGTCTCTATTTCCCCCACTTTCTCTCACCTTCCCCCATTCCCTCTCACTCCTCCACTCTCTCTCTTCCCTCGGCCGTCACGGTTTCTCCGCATTTCCCACATCTCCCTCTTTCCCATTATTTCCCTCGCGTGTCTCTTTCCCCTCGCCTGTGTCTCTCTCCCCTCTTCCTTTCGGTCCCAATTTTCCCTATTTTCTCGCTCCTTCCCCCATTCCCTCTCACTCCTCCACTCTCTCTCTTCCCTCGGCCGTCACGGTTTCTCCGCATTTCCCACATCTCCCTCTTTCCCATTATTTCCCTCGCGTGTCTCTTTCCCCTCGCCTGTGTCTCTCTCCTCTCTTCCTTCGGTCTCTATTTCCCCCACTTTCTCTCACCTTCCCCCATTCCCTCTCACTCCTCCACTCTCTCTCTTCCCTCGGCTGTCACTGTTCTCCGGCTTTCCCACAAATCCCTCTTTTCCATCTGTTCCCTCGCGTGCCTCTTTCCCCTCGCCTGTGTCTCTCTCCTCTCTTCCTTCGGTCTCTATTTCCCTCACTTTCTCTCGCCTTCCCCCATTCCCTCTCACTCCTCCACTCTCTCTCTTCCCTCGGCCGTCACGGTTTCTCCGCATTTCCCACATCTCCCTCTTTCCCATTATTTCCCTCGCGTGTCTCTTTCCCCTCGCCTGTGTCTCTCTCCCCTCTTCCTTTCGGTCCCAATTTTCCCTATTTTCTCGCTCCTTCCCCCATTCCCTCTCACTCCTCCACTCTCTCTCTTCCCTTGCCGTCACGGTTTCTCTGGTTTTCCCACATTTCCCTCTTTCCCATCTTTTCCCTCGCGTGTCTCTTTCCCCTCGCTTGTGTCTCTCTCCCCTCTTCCTTTCGGTCCCAATGTTCCCTATTTTCTCGCTCCTTCCCCCATTCCCTCTCACTCCTCCACTCTCTCTCTTCCCTCGGCTGTCACTGTTCTCCGGCTTTCCCACAAATCCCTCTTTTCCATCTGTTCCCTCGCCTTACTCTTTCCCCTCGCCTGTGTCTCTCTCCTCTCTTCCTTCGGTCTCTATTTCCCCCACTTTCTCTCGCCTTCCCCCATTCCCTCTCACTCCTCCACTCTCTCTCTTCCCTTGGCCGTCACGGTTTCTCTGGCTTCCCCACATCTCCCTCTTTCCCATCTTTTCCCCCACGTGTCTCTTTCCCCTCGCCTGTGTCTCTCTCCCCTCTTCCTTTCGCTCCCAATGTTCCCTATTTTCTCGCTCCTTCCCCCCTTCCCTCTCACTCCTCCACTTTCTCTCTTCCCTCGGCTGTCACTGTTCTCCGGCTTTCCCACAAATCCCACTTTTCCATCTGTTAACTCGCCTTACTCTTTCCCCTCGCCTGTGTCTCTCTCCTCTCTTCCTTCGGTCTCTATTTCCCCCAATTTCTCTCGCCTTCCCCCATTCCCTCTCACTCCTCCACTCTCTCTCTTCCCTCGGCTGTCACTGTTCTCCGGCTTCCCCACATCTCCCTCTTTTCCATCTGTTCCCTCGCGTGCCTCTTTCCCCTCGCCTGTGTCTCTCTCCTCTCTTCCTTCGGTCTCTATTTCCCCCACTTTCTCTCGCCTTCCCCCATTCCCTCTCACTCCTCCACTCTCTCTCTTCCCTCGGCCGTCACGGTTTCTCCGCATTTCCCACATCTCCCTCTTTCCCATTATTTCCCTCGCGTGTCTCTTTCCCATCGCCTGTGTCTCTCTCCCCTCTTCCTTTCGGTCCCCATTTTCCCTATTTTCTCGCTCCTTCCCCCCTTCCCTCTCACTCCTCCACTCTCTCTCTTCCCTCGGCTGTCACTGTTCTCCGGCTTTCCCACAAATCCCTCTTTTCCATCTGTTCCCTCGCGTGCCTCTTTCCCCTCGCCTGTGTCTCTCTCCTCTCTTCCTTCGGTCTCTATTTCCCTCACTTTCTCTCGCCTTCCCCCATTCCCTCTCACTCCTCCACTCTCTCTCTTCCCTCGGCCGTCACGGTTTCTCCGCATTTCCCACATCTCCCTCTTTCCCATTATTTCCCTCGCGTGTCTCTTTCCCCTCGCCTGTGTCTCTCTCCCCTCTTCCTTTCGGTCCCAATTTTCCCTATTTTCTCGCTCCTTCCCCCATTCCCTCTCACTCCTCCACTCTCTCTCTTCCCTCGGCCGTCACGGTTTCTCCGCATTTCCCACATCTCCCTCTTTCCCATTATTTCCCTCGCGTGTCTCTTTCCCCTCGCCTGTGTCTCTCTCCTCTCTTCCTTCGGTCTCTATTTCCCCCACTTTCTCTCACCTTCCCCCATTCCCTCTCACTCCTCCACTCTCTCTCTTCCCTCGGCTGTCACTGTTCTCCGGCTTTCCCACAAATCCCTCTTTTCCATCTGTTCCCTCGCGTGCCTCTTTCCCCTCGCCTGTGTCTCTCTCCTCTCTTCCTTCGGTCTCTATTTCCCTCACTTTCTCTCGCCTTCCCCCATTCCCTCTCACTCCTCCACTCTCTCTCTTCCCTTGGCCGTCACGGTTTCTCCGGCTTCCCCACATCTCCCTCTTTCCCATCTTTTCCCCCACGTGTCTCTTTCCCCTCGCCTGTGTCTCTCTCCCCTCTTCCTTTCGCTCCCAATGTTCCCTATTTTCTCGCTCCTTCCCCCCTTCCCTCTCACTCCTCCACTCTCTCTCTTCCCTCGGCTGTCACTGTTCTCCGGCTTTCCCACAAATCCCTCTTTTCCATCTGTTCCCTCGCCTTACTCTTTCCCCTCGCCTGTGTCTCTCTCCTCTCTTCCTTCGGTCTCTATTTCCCCCACTTTCTCTCGCCTTCCCCCATTCCCTCTCACTCCTCCACTCTCTCTCTTCCCTTGGCCGTCACGGTTTCTCCGGCTTCCCCACATCTCCCTCTTTCCCATCTTTTCCCCCACGTGTCTCTTTCCCCTCGCCTGTGTCTCTCTCCCATCTTCCTTTCGCTCCCAATGTTCCCTATTTTCTCGCTCCTTCCCCCCTTCCCTCTCACTCCTCCACTTTCTCTCTTCCCTCGGCTGTCACTGTTCTCCGGCTTTCCCACAAATCCCACTTTTCCATCTGTTAACTCGCCTTACTCTTTCCCCTCGCCTGTGTCTCTCTCCTCTCTTCCTTCGGTCTCTATTTCCCCCAATTTCTCTCGCCTTCCCCCATTCCCTCTCACTCCTCCACTCTCTCTCTTCCCTCGGCTGTCACTGTTCTCCGGCTTCCCCACATCTCCCTCTTTTCCATCTGTTCCCTCGCGTGCCTCTTTCCCCTCGCCTGTGTCTCTCTCCTCTCTTCCTTCGGTCTCTATTTCCCCCACTTTCTCTCGCCTTCCCCCATTCCCTCTCACTCCTCCACTCTCTCTCTTCCCTCGGCCGTCACGGTTTCTCCGCATTTCCCACATCTCCCTCTTTCCCATTATTTCCCTCGCGTGTCTCTTTCCCATCGCCTGTGTCTCTCTCCCCTCTTCCTTTCGGTCCCCATTTTCCCTATTTTCTCGCTCCTTCCCCCCTTCCCTCTCACTCCTCCACTCTCTCTCTTCCCTCGGCTGTCACTGTTCTCCGGCTTTCCCACAAATCCCTCTTTTCCATCTGTTCCCTCGCGTGCCTCTTTCCCCTCGCCTGTGTCTCTCTCCTCTCTTCCTTCGGTCTCTATTTCCCTCACTTTCTCTCGCCTTCCCCCATTCCCTCTCACTCCTCCACTCTCTCTCTTCCCTCGGCCGTCACGGTTTCTCCGCATTTCCCACATCTCCCTCTTTCCCATTATTTCCCTCGCGTGTCTCTTTCCCCTCGCCTGTGTCTCTCTCCCCTCTTCCTTTCGGTCCCAATTTTCCCTATTTTCTCGCTCCTTCCCCCATTCCCTCTCACTCCTCCACTCTCTCTCTTCCCTCGGCTGTCACTGTTCTCCGGCTTTCCCACAAATCCCTCTTTTCCATCTGTTCCCTCGCCTTACTCTTTCCCCTCGCCTGTGTCTCTCTCCTCTCTTCCTTCGGTCTCTATTTCCCCCACTTTCTCTCACCTTCCCCCATTCCCTCTCACTCCTCCACTCTCTCTCTTCCCTCGGCCGTCACGGTTTCTCCGCATTTCCCACATCTCCCTCTTTCCCATTATTTCCCTCGCGTGTCTCTTTCCCCTCGCCTGTGTCTCTCTCCCCTCTTCCTTTCGGTCCCAATTTTCCCTATTTTCTCGCTCCTTCCCCCATTCCCTCTCACTCCTCCACTCTCTCTCTTCCCTCGGCCGTCACGGTTTCTCCGCATTTCCCACATCTCCCTCTTTCCCATTATTTCCCTCGCGTGTCTCTTTCCCCTCGCCTGTGTCTCTCTCCTCTCTTCCTTCGGTCTCTATTTCCCCCACTTTCTCTCACCTTCCCCCATTCCCTCTCACTCCTCCACTCTCTCTCTTCCCTCGGCCGTCACGGTTTCTCCGCATTTCCCACATCTCCCTCTTTCCCATTATTTCCCTCGCGTGTCTCTTTCCCCTCGCCTGTGTCTCTCTCCCCTCTTCCTTTCGGTCCCAATTTTCCCTATTTTCTCGCTCCTTCCCCCATTCCCTCTCACTCCTCCACTCTCTCTCTTCCCTCGGCCGTCACGGTTTCTCCGCATTTCCCACATCTCCCTCTTTCCCATTATTTCCCTCGCGTGTCTCTTTCCCCTCGCCTGTGTCTCTCTCCCCTCTTCCTTTCGGTCCCAATTTTCCCTATTTTCTCGCTCCTTCCCCCATTCCCTCTCACTCCTCCACTCTCTCTCTTCCCTCGGCCGTCACGGTTTCTCCGCATTTCCCACATCTCCCTCTTTCCCATTATTTCCCTCGCGTGTCTCTTTCCCCTCGCCTGTGTCTCTCTCCCCTCTTCCTTTCGGTCCCAATTTTCCCTATTTTCTCACTCCTTCCCCCATTCCCTCTCACTCCTCCACTCTCTCTCTTCCCTTGCCGTCACGGTTTCTCTGGTTTTCCCACATTTCCCTCTTTCCCATCTTTTCCCTCGCGTGTCTCTTTCCCCTCGCTTGTGTCTCTCTCCCCTCTTCCTTTCGGTCCCAATGTTCCCTATTTTCTCGCTCCTTCCCCCATTCCCTCTCACTCCTCCACTCTCTCTCTTCCCTCGGCTGTCACTGTTCTCCGGCTTTCCCACAAATCCCTCTTTTCCATCTGTTCCCTCGCCTTACTCTTTCCCCTCGCCTGTGTCTCTCTCCTCTCTTCCTTCGGTCTCTATTTCCCCCACTTTCTCTCGCCTTCCCCCATTCCCTCTCACTCCTCCACTCTCTCTCTTCCCTTGGCCGTCACGGTTTCTCCGGCTTCCCCACATCTCCCTCTTTCCCATCTTTTCCCCCACGTGTCTCTTTCCCCTCGCCTGTGTCTCTCTCCCCTCTTCCTTTCGCTCCCAATGTTCCCTATTTTCTCGCTCCTTCCCCCCTTCCCTCTCACTCCTCCACTCTCTCTCTTCCCTCGGCTGTCACTGTTCTCCGGCTTTCCCACAAATCCCTCTTTTCCATCTGTTAACTCGCCTTACTCTTTCCCCTCGCCTGTGTCTCTCTCCTCTCTTCCTTCGGTCTCTATTTCCCTCACTTTCTCTCGCCTTCCCCCATTCCCTCTCACTCCTCCACTCTCTCTCTTCCCTCGGCCGTCACGGTTTCTCCGCATTTCCCACATCTCCCTCTTTCCCATTATTTCCCTCGCGTGTCTCTTTCCCCTCGCCTGTGTCTCTCTCCTCTCTTCCTTCGGTCTCTATTTCCCCCACTTTCTCTCGCCTTCCCCCATTCCCTCTCACTCCTCCACTCTCTCTCTTCCCTCGGCCGTCACGGTTTCTCCGCATTTCCCACATCTCCCTCTTTCCCATTATTTCCCTCGCGTGTCTCTTTCCCCTCGCCTGTGTCTCTCTCCCCTCTTCCTTTCGGTCCCAATTTTCCCTATTTTCTCTCGCCTTCCCCCATTCCCTCTCACTCCTCCACTCTCTCTCTTCCCTTGCCGTCACGGTTTCTCTGGTTTTCCCACATTTCCCTCTTTCCCATCTTTTCCCTCGCGTGTCTCTTTCCCCTCGCTTGTGTCTCTCTCCCCTCTTCCTTTCGGTCCCAATGTTCCCTATTTTCTCGCTCCTTCCCCCATTCCCTCTCACTCCTCCACTCTCTCTCTTCCCTCGGCTGTCACTGTTCTCCGGCTTTCCCACAAATCCCTCTTTTCCATCTGTTCCCTCGCCTTACTCTTTCCCCTCGCCTGTGTCTCTCTCCTCTCTTCCTTCGGTCTCTATTTCCCCCACTTTCTCTCGCCTTCCCCCATTCCCTCTCACTCCTCCACTCTCTCTCTTCCCTTGGCCGTCACGGTTTCTCCGGCTTCCCCACATCTCCCTCTTTCCCATCTTTTCCCCCACGTGTCTCTTTCCCCTCGCCTGTGTCTCTCTCTCCTCTTCCTTTCGCTCCCAATGTTCCCTATTTTCTCGCTCCTTCCCCCCTTCCCTCTCACTCCCCCACTCTCTCTCTTCCCTCGGCTGTCACTGTTCTCCGGCTTTCCCACAAATCCCTCTTTTCCATCTGTTAACTCGCCTTACTCTTTCCCCTCGCCTGTGTCTCTCTCCTCTCTTCCTTCGGTCTCTATTTCCCCCAATTTCTCTCACCTTCCCCCATTCCCTCTCACTCCTCCACTCTCTCTCTTCCCTCGGCTGTCACTGTTCTCCGGCTTCCCCACATCTCCCTCTTTTCCATCTGTTCCCTCGCGTGCCTCTTTCCCCTCGCCTGTGTCTCTCTCCTCTCTTCCTTCGGTCTCTATTTCCCCCACTTTCTCTCGCCTTCCCCCATTCCCTCTCACTCCTCCACTCTCTCTCTTCCCTCGGCCGTCACGGTTTCTCCGCATTTCCCACATCTCCCTCTTTCCCATTATTTCCCTCGCGTGTCTCTTTCCCCTCGCCTGTGTCTCTCTCCCCTCTTCCTTTCGGTCCCAATTTTCCCTATTTTCTCGCTCCTTCCCCCATTCCCTCTCACTCCTCCACTCTCTCTCTTCCCTCGGCTGTCACTGTTCTCCGGCTTTCCCACAAATCCCTCTTTTCCATCTGTTCCCTCGCCTGACTCTTTCCCCTCGCCTGTGTCTCTCTCCTCTTTTCCTTCGGTCTCTATTTCCCCCAATTTCTCTCGCCTTCCCCCATTCCCTCTCACTCCTCCACTCTCTCTCTTCCCTTGCCGTCACGGTTTCTCTGGTTTTCCCACATTTCCCTCTTTCCCATCTTTTCACTCGCGTGTCTCTTTCCCCTCGCTTGTGTCTCTCTCCCCTCTTCCTTTCGGTCCCAATGTTCCCTATTTTCTCGCTCCTTCCCCCATTCCCTCTCACTCCTCCACTCTCTCTCTTCCCTCGGCTGTCACTGTTCTCCGGCTTTCCCACAAATCCCTCTTTTCCATCTGTTCCCTCGCCTTACTCTTTCCCCTCGCCTGTGTCTCTCTCCTCTCTTCCTTCGGTCTCTATTTCCCCCAATTTCTCTCGCCTTCCCCCCTTCCCTCTCACTCCTCCACTCTCTCTCTTCCCTCGGCTGTCACTGTTCTCCGGCTTTCCCACAAATCCCTCTTTTCCATCTGTTCCCTCGCGTGCCTCTTTCCCCTCGCCTGTGTCTCTCTCCTCTCTTCCTTCGGTCTCTATTTCCCCCACTTTCTCTCGCCTTCCCCCATTCCCTCTCACTCCTCCACTCTCTCTCTTCCCTCGGCTGTCACTGTTCTCCGGCTTTCCCACAAATCCCTCTTTTCCATCTGTTCCCTCGCCTTACTCTTTCCCCTCGCCTGTGTCTCTCTCCTCTCTTCCTTCGGTCTCTATTTCCCCCACTTTCTCTCGCCTTCCCCCATTCCCTCTCACTCCTCCACTCTCTCTCTTCCCTTGGCCGTCACGGTTTCTCCGGCTTCCCCACATCTCCCTCTTTCCCATCTTTTCCCCCACGTGTCTCTTTCCCCTCGCCTGTGTCTCTCTCCTCTCTTCCTTCGGTCTCCATTTCCCCCAATTTCTCTCGCCTTCCCCCATTCCCTCTCACTCCTCCACTCTCTCTCTTCCCTCGGCTGTCACTGTTCTCCGGCTTTCCCACAAATCCCTCTTTTCCATCTGTTCCCTCGCCTTACTCTTTCCCCTCGCCTGTGTCTCTCTCCTCTCTTCCTTCGGTCTCTATTTCCCCCACTTTCTCTCGCCTTCCCCCATTCCCTCTCACTCCTCCACTCTCTCTCTTCCCTTGGCCGTCACGGTTTCTCTGGCTTCCCCACATCTCCCTCTTTCCCATTATTTCCCTCGCGTGTCTCTTTCCCCTCGCCTGTGTCTCTCTCCCCTCTTCCTTTCGGTCCCAATTTTCCCTATTTTCTCGCTCCTTCCCCCCTTCCCTCTCACTCCTCCACTCTCTCTCTTCCCTCGGCTGTCACTGTTCTCCGGCTTTCCCACAAATCCCTCTTTTCCATCTGTTCCCTCGCATTACTCTTTCCCCTCGCCTGTGTCTCTCTCCTCTCTTCCTTCGGTCCCTATTTTCCCCACTTTCTCTCGCCTTCCCCCCTTCCCTCTCACTCCTCCACTCTCTCTCTTCCCTCGGCTGTCACTGTTCTCCGGCTTTCCCACAAATCCCTCTTTTCCATCTGTTCCCTTGCCTTACTCTTTCCCCTCGCCTGTGTCTCTCTCCTCTCTTCCTTCGGTCCCTATTTTCCCCACTTTCTCTCGCCTTCCCCCATTCCCTCTCACTCCTCCACTCTCTCTCTCCCCTCGGCTGTCACTGTTCTCCGGCTTTCCCACAAATCCCTCTTTTCCATCTGTTCCCTCGCCTTACTCTTTCCCCTCGCCTGTGTCTCTCTCCTCTTTTCCTTCGGTCTCTATTTCCCCCACTTTCTCTCGCCTTCCCCCATTCCCTCTCACTCCTCCACTCTCTCTCTTCCCTTGCCGTCACGGTTTCTCTGGTTTTCCCACATTTCCCTCTTTCCCATCTTTTCCCTCGCGTGTCTCTTTCCCCTCGCCTGTGTCTCTCTCCTCTCTTCCTTCGGTCTCTATTTCCCCCAATTTCTCTCGCCTTCCCCCCTTCCCTCTCACTCCTCCACTCTCTCTCTTCCCTCGGCTGTCACTGTTCTCCGGCTTTCCCACAAATCCCTCTTTTCCATCTTTTCCCTCGCGTGTCTCTTTCCCCTCGCCTGTGTCTCTCTCCTCTCTTCCTTCGGTCTCTATTTCCCCCAATTTCTCTCGCCTTCCCCCCTTCCCTCTCACTCCTCCACTCTCTCTCTTCCCTCGGCTGTCACTGTTCTCCGGCTTTCCCACAAATCCCTCTTTTCCATCTGTTCCCTCGCGTGCCTCTTTCCCCTCGCCTGTGTCTCTCTCCTCTCTTCCTTCGGTCTCTATTTCCCCCAATTTCTCTCGCCTTCCCCCATTCCCTCTCACTCCTCCACTCTCTCTCTTCCCTCGGCTGTCACTGTTCTCCGGCTTTCCCACAAATCCCTCTTTTCCATCTGTTCCCTCGCCTTACTCTTTCCCCTCGCCTGTGTCTCTCTCCTCTCTTCCTTCGGTCTCTATTTCCCCCACTTTCTCTCGCCTTCCCCCATTCCCTCTCACTCCTCCACTCTCTCTCTTCCCTTGGCCGTCACGGTTTCTCCGGCTTCCCCACATCTCCCTCTTTCCCATCTTTTCCCCCACGTGTCTCTTTCCCCTCGCCTGTGTCTCTCTCCCCTCTTCCTTCGGTCTCCATTTCCCCCAATTTCTCTCGCCTTCCCCCATTCCCTCTCACTCCTCCACTCTCTCTCTTCCCTCGGCTGTCACTGTTCTCCGGCTTTCCCACAAATCCCTCTTTTCCATCTGTTCCCTTGCCTTACTCTTTCCCCTCGCCTGTGTCTCTCTCCTCTCTTCCTTCGGTCTCTATTTCCCCCAATTTCTCTCGCCTTCCCCCCTTCCCTCTCACTCCTCCACTCTCTCTCTTCCCTCGGCTGTCACTGTTCTCCGGCTTTCCCACAAATCCCTCTTTTCCATCTGTTCCCTCGCGTGCCTCTTTCCCCTCGCCTGTGTCTCTCTCCTCTCTTCCTTCGGTCTCTATTTCCCCCACTTTCTCTCGCCTTCCCCCATTCCCTCTCACTCCTCCACTCTCTCTCTTCCCTCGGCCGTCACGGTTTCTCCGCATTTCCCACATCTCCCTCTTTCCCATTATTTCCATCGCGTGTCTCTTTCCCCTCGCCTGTGTCTCTCTCCTCTTCCTTTCGGTCCCAATTTTCCCTATTTTCTCGCTCCTTCCCCCATTCCCTCTCACTCCTCCACTCTCTCTCTTCCCTCGGCTGTCACTGTTCTCCGGCTTTCCCACAAATCCCTCTTTTCCATCTGTTCCCTCGCCTTACTCTTTCCCCTCGCCTGTGTCTCTCTCCTCTTTTCCTTCGGTCTCTATTTCCCCCACTTTCTCTCGCCTTCCCCCATTCCCTCTCACTCCTCCACTCTCTCTCTTCCCTTGCCGTCACGTTTTCTCTGGTTTTCCCACATTTCCCTCTTTCCCATCTTTTCCTTCGCGTGTCTCTTTCCCCTCGCCTGTGTCTCTCTCCTCTCTTCCTTCGGTCTCTATTTCCCCCAATTTCTCTCGCCTTCCCCCCTTCCCTCTCACTCCTCCACTCTCTCTCGTCCCTCGGCTGTCACTGTTCTCCGGCTTTCCCACAAATCCCTCTTTTCCATCTGTTCCCTCGCCTTACTCTTTCTCCTCGCCTGTGTCTCTCTCCTCTTTTCCTTCGGTCTCTATTTCCCCCACTTTCTCTCGCCTTCCCCCATTCCCTCTCACTCCTCCACTCTCTCTCTTCCCTCGGCCGTCACGGTTTCTCCGCATTTCCCACATCTCCCTCTTTCCCATTATTTCCCTCGCGTGTCTCTTTCCCCTCGCCTGTGTCTCTCTCCCCTCTTCCTTTCGGTCCCAATTTTCCCTATTTTCTCGCTCCTTCCCCCATTCCCTCTCACTCCTCCACTCTCTCTCTTCCCTCGGCTGTCACTGTTCTCCGGCTTTCCCACAAATCCCTCTTTTCCATCTGTTCCCTCGCCTGACTCTTTCCCCTCGCCTGTGTCTCTCTCCTCTTTTCCTTCGGTCTCTATTTCCCCCAATTTCTCTCGCCTTCCCCCATTCCCTCTCACTCCTCCACTCTCTCTCTTCCCTTGCCGTCACGGTTTCTCTGGTTTTCCCACATTTCCCTCTTTCCCATCTTTTCACTCGCGTGTCTCTTTCCCCTCGCTTGTGTCTCTCTCCCCTCTTCCTTTCGGTCCCAATGTTCCCTATTTTCTCGCTCCTTCCCCCATTCCCTCTCACTCCTCCACTCTCTCTCTTCCCTCGGCTGTCACTGTTCTCCGGCTTTCCCACAAATCCCTCTTTTCCATCTGTTCCCTCGCCTTACTCTTTCCCCTCGCCTGTGTCTCTCTCCTCTCTTCCTTCGGTCTCTATTTCCCCCAATTTCTCTCGCCTTCCCCCCTTCCCTCTCACTCCTCCACTCTCTCTCTTCCCTCGGCTGTCACTGTTCTCCGGCTTTCCCACAAATCCCTCTTTTCCATCTGTTCCCTCGCGTGCCTCTTTCCCCTCGCCTGTGTCTCTCTCCTCTCTTCCTTCGGTCTCTATTTCCCCCACTTTCTCTCGCCTTCCCCCATTCCCTCTCACTCCTCCACTCTCTCTCTTCCCTCGGCTGTCACTGTTCTCCGGCTTTCCCACAAATCCCTCTTTTCCATCTGTTCCCTCGCCTTACTCTTTCCCCTCGCCTGTGTCTCTCTCCTCTCTTCCTTCGGTCTCTATTTCCCCCACTTTCTCTCGCCTTCCCCCATTCCCTCTCACTCCTCCACTCTCTCTCTTCCCTTGGCCGTCACGGTTTCTCCGGCTTCCCCACATCTCCCTCTTTCCCATCTTTTCCCCCACGTGTCTCTTTCCCCTCGCCTGTGTCTCTCTCCTCTCTTCCTTCGGTCTCCATTTCCCCCAATTTCTCTCGCCTTCCCCCATTCCCTCTCACTCCTCCACTCTCTCTCTTCCCTCGGCTGTCACTGTTCTCCGGCTTTCCCACAAATCCCTCTTTTCCATCTGTTCCCTCGCCTTACTCTTTCCCCTCGCCTGTGTCTCTCTCCTCTCTTCCTTCGGTCTCTATTTCCCCCACTTTCTCTCGCCTTCCCCCATTCCCTCTCACTCCTCCACTCTCTCTCTTCCCTTGGCCGTCACGGTTTCTCTGGCTTCCCCACATCTCCCTCTTTCCCATCTTTTCCCTCGCGTGTCTCTTTCCCCTCGCCTGTGTCTCTCTCCTCTCTTCCTTCGGTCTCTATTTCCCCCAATTTCTCTCGCCTTCCCCCCTTCCCTCTCACTCCTCCACTCTCTCTCTTCCCTCGGCTGTCACTGTTCTCCGGCTTTCCCACAAATCCCTCTTTTCCATCTGTTCCCTCGCCTTACTCTTTCCCCTCGCCTGTGTCTCTCTCCTCTCTTCCTTCGGTCTCTATTTCCCCCACTTTCTCTCGCCTTCCCCCATTCCCTCTCACTCCTCCACTCTCTCTCTTCCCTTGGCCGTCACGGTTTCTCTGGCTTCCCCACATCTCCCTCTTTCCCATTATTTCCCTCGCGTGTCTCTTTCCCCTCGCCTGTGTCTCTCTCCCCTCTTCCTTTCGGTCCCAATTTTCCCTATTTTCTCGCTCCTTCCCCCCTTCCCTCTCACTCCTCCACTCTCTCTCTTCCCTCGGCTGTCACTGTTCTCCGGCTTTCCCACAAATCCCTCTTTTCCATCTGTTCCCTCGCCTTACTCTTTCCCCTCGCCTGTGTCTCTCTCCTCTCTTCCTTCGGTCCCTATTTTCCCCACTTTCTCTCGCCTTCCCCCCTTCCCTCTCACTCCTCCACTCTCTCTCTTCCCTCGGCTGTCACTGTTCTCCGGCTTTCCCACAAATCCCTCTTTTCCATCTGTTCCCTCGCCTTACTCTTTCCCCTCGCCTGTGTCTCTCTCCTCTCTTCCTTCGGTCCCTATTTTCCCCACTTTCTCTCGCCTTCCCCCATTCCCTCTCACTCCTCCACTCTCTCTCTTCCCTTGGCCGTCACGGTTTCTCTGGCTTCCCCACATCTCCCTCTTTCCCATCTTTTCCCTCGCGTGTCTCTTTCCCCTCGCCTGTGTCTCTCTCCTCTCTTCCTTCGGTCTCTATTTCCCCCAATTTCTCTCGCCTTCCCCCCTTCCCTCTCACTCCTCCACTCTCTCTCTTCCCTCGGCTGTCACTGTTCTCCGGCTTTCCCACAAATCCCTCTTTTCCATCTGTTCCCTCGCCTTACTCTTTCCCCTCGCCTGTGTCTCTCTCCTCTCTTCCTTCGGTCTCTATTTCCCCCACTTTCTCTCGCCTTCCCCCATTCCCTCTCACTCCTCCACTCTCTCTCTTCCCTTGGCCGTCACGGTTTCTCTGGCTTCCCCACATCTCCCTCTTTCCCATTATTTCCCTCGCGTGTCTCTTTCCCCTCGCCTGTGTCTCTCTCCCCTCTTCCTTTCGGTCCCAATTTTCCCTATTTTCTCGCTCCTTCCCCCCTTCCCTCTCACTCCTCCACTCTCTCTCTTCCCTCGGCTGTCACTGTTCTCCGGCTTTCCCACAAATCCCTCTTTTCCATCTGTTCCCTCGCCTTACTCTTTCCCCTCGCCTGTGTCTCTCTCCTCTCTTCCTTCGGTCCCTATTATCCCCACTTTCTCTCGCCTTCCCCCCTTCCCTCTCACTCCTCCACTCTCTCTCTTCCCTCGGCTGTCACTGTTCTCCGGCTTTCCCACAAATCCCTCTTTTCCATCTGTTCCCTTGCCTTACTCTTTCCCCTCGCCTGTGTCTCTCTCCTCTCTTCCTTCGGTCCCTATTTTCCCCACTTTCTCTCGCCTTCCCCCATTCCCTCTCACTCCTCCACTCTCTCTCTCCCCTCGGCTGTCACTGTTCTCCGGCTTTCCCACAAATCCCTCTTTTCCATCTGTTCCCTCGCCTTACTCTTTCCCCTCGCCTGTGTCTCTCTCCTCTTTTCCTTCGGTCTCTATTTCCCCCACTTTCTCTCGCCTTCCCCCATTCCCTCTCACTCCTCCACTCTCTCTCTTCCCTTGCCGTCACGGTTTCTCTGGTTTTCCCACATTTCCCTCTTTCCCATCTTTTCCCTCGCGTGTCTCTTTCCCCTCGCCTGTGTCTCTCTCCTCTCTTCCTTCGGTCTCTATTTCCCCCAATTTCTCTCGCCTTCCCCCCTTCCCTCTCACTCCTCCACTCTCTCTCTTCCCTCGGCTGTCACTGTTCTCCGGCTTTCCCACAAATCCCTCTTTTCCATATGTTCCCTCGCGTGCCTCTTTCCCCTCGCCTGTGTCTCTCTCCTCTCTTCCTTCGGTCTCTATTTCCCCCAATTTCTCTCGCCTTCCCCCATTCCCTCTCACTCCTCCACTCTCTCTCTTCCCTCGGCTGTCACTGTTCTCCGGCTTTCCCACAAATCCCTCTTTTCCATCTGTTCCCTCGCCTTACTCTTTCCCCTCGCCTGTGTCTCTCTCCTCTTTTCCTTCGGTCTCTATTTCCCCCACTTTCTCTCGCCTTCCCCCATTCCCTCTCACTCCTCCACTCTCTCTCTTCCCTTGCCGTCACGGTTTCTCTGGTTTTCCCACATTTCCCTCTTTCCCATCTTTTCCCTCGCGTGTCTCTTTCCCCTCGCCTGTGTCTCTCTCCTCTCTTCCTTCGGTCTCTATTTCCCCCAATTTCTCTCGCCTTCCCCCCTTCCCTCTCACTCCTCCACTCTCTCTCTTCCCTCGGCTGTCACTGTTCTCCGGCTTCCCCACATCTCCCTCTTTCCCATCTTTTCCCCCACGTGTCTCTTTCCCCTCGCCTGTGTCTCTCTCCTCTCTTCCTTCGGTCTCCATTTCCCCCAATTTCTCTCGCCTTCCCCCATTCCCTCTCACTCCTCCACTCTCTCTCTTCCCTCGGCTGTCACTGTTCTCCGGCTTTCCCACAAATCCCTCTTTTCCATCTGTTCCCTCGCCTTACTCTTTCCCCTCGCCTGTGTCTCTCTCCTCTCTTCCTTCGGTCTCTATTTCCCCCACTTTCTCTCGCCTTCCCCCATTCCCTCTCACTCCCCCACTCTCTCTCTTCCCTTGGCCGTCACGGTTTCTCTGGCTTCCCCACATCTCCCTCTTTCCCATTATTTCCCTGCGTGTCTCTTTCCCCTCGCCTGTGTCTCTCTCCTCTCTTCCTTCGGTCTCCATTTCCCCCAATTTCTCTCGCCTTCCCCCCTTCCCTCTCACTCCTCCACTCTCTCTCTTCCCTCGGCTGTCACTGTTCTCCGGCTTTCCCACAAATCCCTCTTTTCCATCTGTTCCCTTGCCTTACTCTTTCCCCTCGCCTGTGTCTCTCTCCTCTCTTCCTTCGGTCCCTATTTTCCCCACTTTCTCTCGCCTTCCCCCATTCCCTCTCACTCCTCCACTCTCTCTCTCCCCTCGGCTGTCACTGTTCTCCGGCTTTCCCACAAATCCCTCTTTTCCATCTGTTCCCTCGCCTTACTCTTTCCCCTCGCCTGTGTCTCTCTCCTCTTTTCCTTCGGTCTCTATTTCCCCCACTTTCTCTCGCCTTCCCCCATTCCCTCTCACTCCTCCACTCTCTCTCTTCCCTTGCCGTCACGGTTTCTCTGGTTTTCCCACATTTCCCTCTTTCCCATCTTTTCCCTCGCGTGTCTCTTTCCCCTCGCCTGTGTCTCTCTCCTCTCTTCCTTCGGTCTTTATTTCCCCCAATTTCTCTCGCCTTCCCCCCTTCCCTCTCACTCCTCCACTCTCTCTCTTCCCTCGGCTGTCACTGTTCTCCGGCTTTCCCACAAATCCCTCTTTTCCATCTTTTCCCTCGCGTGTCTCTTTCCCCTCGCCTGTGTCTCTCTCCTCTCTTCCTTCGGTCTCTATTTCCCCCAATTTCTCTCGCCTTCCCCCCTTCCCTCTCACTCCTCCACTCTCTCTCTTCCCTCGGCTGTCACTGTTCTCCGGCTTTCCCACAAATCCCTCTTTTCCATCTGTTCCCTCGCGTGCCTCTTTCCCCTCGCCTGTGTCTCTCTCCTCTCTTCCTTCGGTCTCTATTTCCCCCAATTTCTCTCGCCTTCCCCCATTCCCTCTCACTCCTCCACTCTCTCTCTTCCCTCGGCTGTCACTGTTCTCCGGCTTTCCCACAAATCCCTCTTTTCCATCTGTTCCCTCGCCTTACTCTTTCCCCTCGCCTGTGTCTCTCTCCTCTCTTCCTTCGGTCTCTATTTCCCCCACTTTCTCTCGCCTTCCCCCATTCCCTCTCACTCCTCCACTCTCTCTCTTCCCTTGGCCGTCACGGTTTCTCCGGCTTCCCCACATCTCCCTCTTTCCCATCTTTTCCCCCACGTGTCTCTTTCCCCTCGCCTGTGTCTCTCTCCCCTCTTCCTTCGGTCTCCATTTCCCCCAATTTCTCTCGCCTTCCCCCATTCCCTCTCACTCCTCCACTCTCTCTCTTCCCTCGGCTGTCACTGTTCTCCGGCTTTCCCACAAATCCCTCTTTTCCATCTGTTCCCTTGCCTTACTCTTTCCCCTCGCCTGTGTCTCTCTCCTCTCTTCCTTCGGTCTCTATTTCCCCCAATTTCTCTCGCCTTCCCCCCTTCCCTCTCACTCCTCCACTCTCTCTCTTCCCTCGGCTGTCACTGTTCTCCGGCTTTCCCACAAATCCCTCTTTTCCATCTGTTCCCTCGCGTGCCTCTTTCCCCTCGCCTGTGTCTCTCTCCTCTCTTCCTTCGGTCTCTATTTCCCCCACTTTCTCTCGCCTTCCCCCATTCCCTCTCACTCCTCCACTCTCTCTCTTCCCTCGGCCGTCACGGTTTCTCCGCATTTCCCACATCTCCCTCTTTCCCATTATTTCCATCGCGTGTCTCTTTCCCCTCGCCTGTGTCTCTCTCCTCTTCCTTTCGGTCCCAATTTTCCCTATTTTCTCGCTCCTTCCCCCATTCCCTCTCACTCCTCCACTCTCTCTCTTCCCTCGGCTGTCACTGTTCTCCGGCTTTCCCACAAATCCCTCTTTTCCATCTGTTCCCTCGCCTTACTCTTTCCCCTCGCCTGTGTCTCTCTCCTCTTTTCCTTCGGTCTCTATTTCCCCCACTTTCTCTCGCCTTCCCCCATTCCCTCTCACTCCTCCACTCTCTCTCTTCCCTTGCCGTCACGTTTTCTCTGGTTTTCCCACATTTCCCTCTTTCCCATCTTTTCCTTCGCGTGTCTCTTTCCCCTCGCCTGTGTCTCTCTCCTCTCTTCCTTCGGTCTCTATTTCCCCCACTTTCTCTCGCCTTCCCCCCTTCCCTCTCACTCCTCCACTCTCTCTCTTCCCTCGGCTGTCACTGTTCTCCGGCTTTCCCACAAATCCCTCTTTTCCATCTGTTCCCTCGCCTTACTCTTTCTCCTCGCCTGTGTCTCTCTCCTCTTTTCCTTCGGTCTCTATTTCCCCCACTTTCTCTCGCCTTCCCCCATTCCCTCTCACTCCTCCACTCTCTCTCTTCCCTCGGCCGTCACGGTTTCTCCGCATTTCCCACATCTCCCTCTTTCCCATTATTTCCCTCGCGTGTCTCTTTCCCCTCGCCTGTGTCTCTCTCCCCTCTTCCTTTCGGTCCCAATTTTCCCTATTTTCTCGCTCCTTCCCCCATTCCCTCTCACTCCTCCACTCTCTCTCTTCCCTCGGCTGTCACTGTTCTCCGGCTTTCCCACAAATCCCTCTTTTCCATCTGTTCCCTCGCCTGACTCTTTCCCCTCGCCTGTGTCTCTCTCCTCTTTTCCTTCGGTCTCTATTTCCCCTAATTTCTCTCGCCTTCCCCCATTCCCTCTCACTCCTCCACTCTCTCTCTTCCCTTGCCGTCACGGTTTCTCTGGTTTTCCCACATTTCCCTCTTTCCCATCTTTTCACTCGCGTGTCTCTTTCCCCTCGCTTGTGTCTCTCTCCCCTCTTCCTTTCGGTCCCAATGTTCCCTATTTTCTCGCTCCTTCCCCCATTCCCTCTCACTCCTCCACTCTCTCTCTTCCCTCGGCTGTCACTGTTCTCCGGCTTTCCCACAAATCCCTCTTTTCCATCTGTTCCCTCGCCTTACTCTTTCCCCTCGCCTGTGTCTCTCTCCTCTCTTCCTTCGGTCTCTATTTCCCCCAATTTCTCTCGCCTTCCCCCCTTCCCTCTCACTCCTCCACTCTCTCTCTTCCCTCGGCTGTCACTGTTCTCCGGCTTTCCCACAAATCCCTCTTTTCCATCTGTTCCCTCGCGTGCCTCTTTCCCCTCGCCTGTGTCTCTCTCCTCTCTTCCTTCGGTCTCTATTTCCCCCACTTTCTCTCGCCTTCCCCCATTCCCTCTCACTCCTCCACTCTCTCTCTTCCCTCGGCTGTCACTGTTCTCCGGCTTTCCCACAAATCCCTCTTTTCCATCTGTTCCCTCGCCTTACTCTTTCCCCTCGCCTGTGTCTCTCTCCTCTCTTCCTTCGGTCTCTATTTCCCCCACTTTCTCTCGCCTTCCCCCATTCCCTCTCACTCCTCCACTCTCTCTCTTCCCTTGGCCGTCACGGTTTCTCCGGCTTCCCCACATCTCCCTCTTTCCCATCTTTTCCCCCACGTGTCTCTTTCCCCTCGCCTGTGTCTCTCTCCTCTCTTCCTTCGGTCTCCATTTCCCCCAATTTCTCTCGCCTTCCCCCATTCCCTCTCACTCCTCCACTCTCTCTCTTCCCTCGGCTGTCACTGTTCTCCGGCTTTCCCACAAATCCCTCTTTTCCATCTGTTCCCTCGCCTTACTCTTTCCCCTCGCCTGTGTCTCTCTCCTCTCTTCCTTCGGTCTCTATTTCCCCCACTTTCTCTCGCCTTCCCCCATTCCCTCTCACTCCTCCACTCTCTCTCTTCCCTTGGCCGTCACGGTTTCTCTGGCTTCCCCACATCTCCCTCTTTCCCATCTTTTCCCTCGCGTGTCTCTTTCCCCTCGCCTGTGTCTCTCTCCTCTCTTCCTTCGGTCTCTATTTCCCCCAATTTCTCTCGCCTTCCCCCCTTCCCTCTCACTCCTCCACTCTCTCTCTTCCCTCGGCTGTCACTGTTCTCCGGCTTTCCCACAAATCCCTCTTTTCCATCTGTTCCCTCGCCTTACTCTTTCCCCTCGCCTGTGTCTCTCTCCTCTCTTCCTTCGGTCTCTATTTCCCCCACTTTCTCTCGCCTTCCCCCATTCCCTCTCACTCCTCCACTCTCTCTCTTCCCTTGGCCGTCACGGTTTCTCTGGCTTCCCCACATCTCCCTCTTTCCCATTATTTCCCTCGCGTGTCTCTTTCCCCTCGCCTGTGTCTCTCTCCCCTCTTCCTTTCGGTCCCAATTTTCCCTATTTTCTCGCTCCTTCCCCCCTTCCCTCTCACTCCTCCACTCTCTCTCTTCCCTCGGCTGTCACTGTTCTCCGGCTTTCCCACAAATCCCTCTTTTCCATCTGTTCCCTCGCCTTACTCTTTCCCCTCGCCTGTGTCTCTCTCCTCTCTTCCTTCGGTCCCTATTTTCCCCACTTTCTCTCGCCTTCCCCCCTTCCCTCTCACTCCTCCACTCTCTCTCTTCCCTCGGCTGTCACTGTTCTCCGGCTTTCCCACAAATCCCTCTTTTCCATCTGTTCCCTTGCCTTACTCTTTCCCCTCGCCTGTGTCTCTCTCCTCTCTTCCTTCGGTCCCTATTTTCCCCACTTTCTCTCGCCTTCCCCCATTCCCTCTCACTCCTCCACTCTCTCTCTCCCCTCGGCTGTCACTGTTCTCCGGCTTTCCCACAAATCCCTCTTTTCCATCTGTTCCCTCGCCTTACTCTTTCCCCTCGCCTGTGTCTCTCTCCTCTTTTCCTTCGGTCTCTATTTCCCCCACTTTCTCTCGCCTTCCCCCATTCCCTCTCACTCCTCCACTCTCTCACTTCCCTTGCCGTCACGGTTTCTCTGGTTTTCCCACATTTCCCTCTTTCCCATCTTTTCCCTCGCGTGTCTCTTTCCCCTCGCCTGTGTCTCTCTCCTCTCTTCCTTCGGTCTCTATTTCCCCCAATTTCTCTCGCCTTCCCCCCTTCCCTCTCACTCCTCCACTCTCTCTCTTCCCTCGGCTGTCACTGTTCTCCGGCTTTCCCACAAATCCCTCTTTTCCATATGTTCCCTCGCGTGCCTCTTTCCCCTCGCCTGTGTCTCTCTCCTCTCTTCCTTCGGTCTCTATTTCCCCCAATTTCTCTCGCCTTCCCCCATTCCCTCTCACTCCTCCACTCTCTCTCTTCCCTTGGCCGTCACGGTTTCTCTGGCTTCCCCACATCTCCCTCTTTCCCATCTTTTCCCTCGCGTGTCTCTTTCCCCTCGCCTGTGTCTCTCTCCTCTCTTCCTTCGGTCTCTATTTCCCCCAATTTCTCTCGCCTTCCCCCCTTCCCTCTCACTCCTCCACTCTCTCTCTTCCCTCGGCTGTCACTGTTCTCCGGCTTTCCCACAAATCCCTCTTTTCCATCTGTTCCCTCGCCTTACTCTTTCCCCTCGCCTGTGTCTCTCTCCTCTCTTCCTTCGGTCTCTATTTCCCCCACTTTCTCTCGCCTTCCCCCATTCCCTCTCACTCCTCCACTCTCTCTCTTCCCTTGGCCGTCACGGTTTCTCTGGCTTCCCCACATCTCCCTCTTTCCCATTATTTCCCTCGCGTGTCTCTTTCCCCTCGCCTGTGTCTCTCTCCCCTCTTCCTTTCGGTCCCAATTTTCCCTATTTTCTCGCTCCTTCCCCCCTTCCCTCTCACTCCTCCACTCTCTCTCTTCCCTCGGCTGTCACTGTTCTCCGGCTTTCCCACAAATCCCTCTTTTCCATCTGTTCCCTCGCCTTACTCTTTCCCCTCGCCTGTGTCTCTCTCCTCTCTTCCTTCGGTCCCTATTTTCCCCACTTTCTCTCGCCTTCCCCCCTTCCCTCTCACTCCTCCACTCTCTCTCTTCCCTCGGCTGTCACTGTTCTCCGGCTTTCCCACAAATCCCTCTTTTCCATCTGTTCCCTTGCCTTACTCTTTCCCCTCGCCTGTGTCTCTCTCCTCTCTTCCTTCGGTCCCTATTTTCCCCACTTTCTCTCGCCTTCCCCCATTCCCTCTCACTCCTCCACTCTCTCTCTCCCCTCGGCTGTCACTGTTCTCCGGCTTTCCCACAAATCCCTCTTTTCCATCTGTTCCCTCGCCTTACTCTTTCCCCTCGCCTGTGTCTCTCTCCTCTTTTCCTTCGGTCTCTATTTCCCCCACTTTCTCTCGCCTTCCCCCATTCCCTCTCACTCCTCCACTCTCTCACTTCCCTTGCCGTCACGGTTTCTCTGGTTTTCCCACATTTCCCTCTTTCCCATCTTTTCCCTCGCGTGTCTCTTTCCCCTCGCCTGTGTCTCTCTCCTCTCTTCCTTCGGTCTCTATTTCCCCCAATTTCTCTCGCCTTCCCCCCTTCCCTCTCACTCCTCCACTCTCTCTCTTCCCTCGGCTGTCACTGTTCTCCGGCTTTCCCACAAATCCCTCTTTTCCATATGTTCCCTCGCGTGCCTCTTTCCCCTCGCCTGTGTCTCTCTCCTCTCTTCCTTCGGTCTCTATTTCCCCCAATTTCTCTCGCCTTCCCCCATTCCCTCTCACTCCTCCACTCTCTCTCTTCCCTTGGCCGTCACGGTTTCTCTGGCTTCCCCACATCTCCCTCTTTCCCATCTTTTCCCTCGCGTGTCTCTTTCCCCTCGCCTGTGTCTCTCTCCTCTCTTCCTTCGGTCTCTATTTCCCCCAATTTCTCTCGCCTTCCCCCCTTCCCTCTCACTCCTCCACTCTCTCTCTTCCCTCGGCTGTCACTGTTCTCCGGCTTTCCCACAAATCCCTCTTTTCCATCTGTTCCCTCGCCTTACTCTTTCCCCTCGCCTGTGTCTCTCTCCTCTCTTCCTTCGGTCTCTATTTCCCCCACTTTCTCTCGCCTTCCCCCATTCCCTCTC
The DNA here is from genome assembly GCF_929443795.1 of Astur gentilis. Classification (NCBI taxonomy): domain Eukaryota; kingdom Metazoa; phylum Chordata; class Aves; order Accipitriformes; family Accipitridae; genus Astur; species Astur gentilis. The sequence goes on along the minus strand of NC_064918.1, from coordinate 19,436,231 downwards.
ACTCCTCCACTCTCTCTCTTCCCTTGGCCGTCACGGTTTCTCTGGCTTCCCCACATCTCCCTCTTTCCCATTATTTCCCTCGCGTGTCTCTTTCCCCTCGCCTGTGTCTCTCTCCCCTCTTCCTTTCGGTCCCAATTTTCCCTATTTTCTCGCTCCTTCCCCCCTTCCCTCTCACTCCTCCACTCTCTCTCTTCCCTCGGCTGTCACTGTTCTCCGGCTTTCCCACAAATCCCTCTTTTCCATCTGTTCCCTCGCCTTACTCTTTCCCCTCGCCTGTGTCTCTCTCCTCTCTTCCTTCGGTCCCTATTTTCCCCACTTTCTCTCGCCTTCCCCCCTTCCCTCTCACTCCTCCACTCTCTCTCTTCCCTCGGCTGTCACTGTTCTCCGGCTTTCCCACAAATCCCTCTTTTCCATCTGTTCCCTTGCCTTACTCTTTCCCCTCGCCTGTGTCTCTCTCCTCTCTTCCTTCGGTCCCTATTTTCCCCACTTTCTCTCGCCTTCCCCCATTCCCTCTCACTCCTCCACTCTCTCTCTTCCCTCGGCTGTCACTGTTCTCCGGCTTTCCCACAAATCCCTCTTTTCCATCTGTTCCCTCGCCTTACTCTTTCCCCTCGCCTGTGTCTCTCTCCTCTTTTCCTTCGGTCTCTATTTCCCCCACTTTCTCTCGCCTTCCCCCATTCCCTCTCACTCCTCCACTCTCTCACTTCCCTTGCCGTCACGGTTTCTCTGGTTTTCCCACATTTCCCTCTTTCCCATCTTTTCCCTCGCGTGTCTCTTTCCCCTCGCCTGTGTCTCTCTCCTCTCTTCCTTCGGTCTCTATTTCCCCCACTTTCTCTCGCCTTCCCCCCTTCCCTCTCACTCCTCCACTCTCTCTCTTCCCTCGGCTGTCACTGTTCTCCGGCTTTCCCACAAATCCCTCTTTTCCATATGTTCCCTCGCGTGCCTCTTTCCCCTCGCCTGTGTCTCTCTCCTCTCTTCCTTCGGTCTCTATTTCCCCCAATTTCTCTCGCCTTCCCCCATTCCCTCTCACTCCTCCACTCTCTCTCTTCCCTCGGCTGTCACTGTTCTCCGGCTTTCCCACAAATCCCTCTTTTCCATCTGTTCCCTCGCCTTACTCTTTCCCCTCGCCTGTGTCTCTCTCCTCTTTTCCTTCGGTCTCTATTTCCCCCACTTTCTCTCGCCTTCCCCCATTCCCTCTCACTCCTCCACTCTCTCTCTTCCCTTGCCGTCACGGTTTCTCTGGTTTTCCCACATTTCCCTCTTTCCCATCTTTTCCCTCGCGTGTCTCTTTCCCCTCGCCTGTGTCTCTCTCCTCTCTTCCTTCGGTCTCTATTTCCCCCAATTTCTCTCGCCTTCCCCCCTTCCCTCTCACTCCTCCACTCTCTCTCTTCCCTCGGCTGTCACTGTTCTCCGGCTTCCCCACATCTCCCTCTTTCCCATCTTTTCCCCCACGTGTCTCTTTCCCCTCGCCTGTGTCTCTCTCCTCTCTTCCTTCGGTCTCCATTTCCCCCAATTTCTCTCGCCTTCCCCCATTCCCTCTCACTCCTCCACTCTCTCTCTTCCCTCGGCTGTCACTGTTCTCCGGCTTTCCCACAAATCCCTCTTTTCCATCTGTTCCCTCGCCTTACTCTTTCCCCTCGCCTGTGTCTCTCTCCTCTCTTCCTTCGGTCTCTATTTCCCCCACTTTCTCTCGCCTTCCCCCATTCCCTCTCACTCCCCCACTCTCTCTCTTCCCTTGGCCGTCACGGTTTCTCTGGCTTCCCCACATCTCCCTCTTTCCCATTATTTCCCTCGCGTGTCTCTTTCCCCTCGCCTGTGTCTCTCTCCCCTCTTCCTTTCGGTCCCAATTTTCCCTATTTTCTCGCTCCTTCCCCCCTTCCCTCTCACTCCTCCACTCTCTCTCTTCCCTCGGCTGTCACTGTTCTCCGGCTTTCCCACAAATCCCTCTTTTCCATCTGTTCCCTCGCCTTACTCTTTCCCCTCGCCTGTGTCTCTCTCCTCTCTTCCTTCGGTCCCTATTTTCCCCACTTTCTCTCGCCTTCCCCCCTTCCCTCTCACTCCTCCACTCTCTCTCTTCCCTCGGCTGTCACTGTTCTCCGGCTTTCCCACAAATCCCTCTTTTCCATCTGTTCCCTTGCCTTACTCTTTCCCCTCGCCTGTGTCTCTCTCCTCTCTTCCTTCGGTCTCTATTTCCCCCAATTTCTCTCGCCTTCCCCCCTTCCCTCTCACTCCTCCACTCTCTCTCTTCCCTCGGCTGTCACTGTTCTCCGGCTTTCCCACAAATCCCTCTTTTCCATCTGTTCCCTCGCGTGCCTCTTTCCCCTCGCCTGTGTCTCTCTCCTCTCTTCCTTCGGTCTCTATTTCCCCCACTTTCTCTCGCCTTCCCCCATTCCCTCTCACTCCTCCACTCTCTCTCTTCCCTCGGCCGTCACGGTTTCTCCGCATTTCCCACATCTCCCTCTTTTCCATATGTTCCCTCGCGTGTCTCTTTCCCCTCGCCTGTGTCTCTCTCCTCTCTTCCTTCGGTCTCTATTTCCCCCAATTTCTCTCGCCTTCCCCCATTCCCTCTCACTCCTCCACTCTCTCTCTTCCCTCGGCTGTCACTGTTCTCCGGCTTTCCCACAAATCCCTCTTTTCCATCTGTTCCCTCGCCTTACTCTTTCCCCTCGCCTGTGTCTCTCTCCTCTCTTCCTTCGGTCTCTATTTCCCCCACTTTCTCTCGCCTTCCCCCATTCCCTCTCACTCCTCCACTCTCTCTCTTCCCTTGCCGTCACGGTTTCTCTGGTTTTCCCACATTTCCCTCTTTCCCATCTTTTCCCTCGCGTGTCTCTTTCCCCTCGCCTGTGTCTCTCTCCTCTCTTCCTTCGGTCTCTATTTCCCCCAATTTCTCTCGCCTTCCCCCCTTCCCTCTCACTCCTCCACTCTCTCTCTTCCCTCGGCTGTCACTGTTCTCCGGCTTCCCCACATCTCCCTCTTTCCCATCTTTTCCCCCACGTGTCTCTTTCCCCTCGCCTGTGTCTCTCTCCTCTCTTCCTTCGGTCTCCATTTCCCCCAATTTCTCTCGCCTTCCCCCATTCCCTCTCACTCCTCCACTCTCTCTCTTCCCTCGGCTGTCACTGTTCTCCGGCTTTCCCACAAATCCCTCTTTTCCATCTGTTCCCTCGCCTTACTCTTTCCCCTCGCCTGTGTCTCTCTCCTCTCTTCCTTCGGTCTCTATTTCCCCCACTTTCTCTCGCCTTCCCCCATTCCCTCTCACTCCCCCACTCTCTCTCTTCCCTTGGCCGTCACGGTTTCTCTGGCTTCCCCACATCTCCCTCTTTCCCATTATTTCCCTCGCGTGTCTCTTTCCCCTCGCCTGTGTCTCTCTCCCCTCTTCCTTTCGGTCCCAATTTTCCCTATTTTCTCGCTCCTTCCCCCCTTCCCTCTCACTCCTCCACTCTCTCTCTTCCCTCGGCTGTCACTGTTCTCCGGCTTTCCCACAAATCCCTCTTTTCCATCTGTTCCCTCGCCTTACTCTTTCCCCTCGCCTGTGTCTCTCTCCTCTCTTCCTTCGGTCCCTATTTTCCCCACTTTCTCTCGCCTTCCCCCCTTCCCTCTCACTCCTCCACTCTCTCTCTTCCCTCGGCTGTCACTGTTCTCCGGCTTTCCCACAAATCCCTCTTTTCCATCTGTTCCCTTGCCTTACTCTTTCCCCTCGCCTGTGTCTCTCTCCTCTCTTCCTTCGGTCTCTATTTCCCCCAATTTCTCTCGCCTTCCCCCCTTCCCTCTCACTCCTCCACTCTCTCTCTTCCCTCGGCTGTCACTGTTCTCCGGCTTTCCCACAAATCCCTCTTTTCCATCTGTTCCCTCGCCTTACTCTTTCCCCTCGCCTGTGTCTCTCTCCTCTCTTCCTTCGGTCTCTATTTCCCCCACTTTCTCTCGCCTTCCCCCATTCCCTCTCACTCCTCCACTCTCTCTCTTCCCTTGGCCGTCACGGTTTCTCCGGCTTCCCCACATCTCCCTCTTTCCCATCTTTTCCCCCACGTGTCTCTTTCCCCTCGCCTGTGTCTCTCTCCCCTCTTCCTTCGGTCTCCATTTCCCCCAATTTCTCTCGCCTTCCCCCATTCCCTCTCACTCCTCCACTCTCTCTCTTCCCTCGGCTGTCACTGTTCTCCGGCTTTCCCACAAATCCCTCTTTTCCATCTGTTCCCTTGCCTTACTCTTTCCCCTCGCCTGTGTCTCTCTCCTCTCTTCCTTCGGTCTCTATTTCCCCCAATTTCTCTCGCCTTCCCCCCTTCCCTCTCACTCCTCCACTCTCTCTCTTCCCTCGGCTGTCACTGTTCTCCGGCTTTCCCACAAATCCCTCTTTTCCATCTGTTCCCTCGCGTGCCTCTTTCCCCTCGCCTGTGTCTCTCTCCTCTCTTCCTTCGGTCTCTATTTCCCCCACTTTCTCTCGCCTTCCCCCATTCCCTCTCACTCCTCCACTCTCTCTCTTCCCTCGGCCGTCACGGTTTCTCCGCATTTCCCACATCTCCCTCTTTCCCATTATTTCCATCGCGTGTCTCTTTCCCCTCGCCTGTGTCTCTCTCCTCTTCCTTTCGGTCCCAATTTTCCCTATTTTCTCGCTCCTTCCCCCATTCCCTCTCACTCCTCCACTCTCTCTCTTCCCTCGGCTGTCACTGTTCTCCGGCTTTCCCACAAATCCCTCTTTTCCATCTGTTCCCTCGCCTTACTCTTTCCCCTCGCCTGTGTCTCTCTCCTCTTTTCCTTCGGTCTCTATTTCCCCCACTTTCTCTCGCCTTCCCCCATTCCCTCTCACTCCTCCACTCTCTCTCTTCCCTTGCCGTCACGTTTTCTCTGGTTTTCCCACATTTCCCTCTTTCCCATCTTTTCCTTCGCGTGTCTCTTTCCCCTCGCCTGTGTCTCTCTCCTCTCTTCCTTCGGTCTCTATTTCCCCCAATTTCTCTCGCCTTCCCCCCTTCCCTCTCACTCCTCCACTCTCTCTCTTCCCTCGGCTGTCACTGTTCTCCGGCTTTCCCACAAATCCCTCTTTTCCATCTGTTCCCTCGCCTTACTCTTTCTCCTCGCCTGTGTCTCTCTCCTCTCTTCCTTCGGTCTCTATTTCCCCCACTTTCTCTCGCCTTCCCCCATTCCCTCTCACTCCTCCACTCTCTCTCTTCCCTCGGCCGTCACGGTTTCTCCGCATTTCCCACATCTCCCTCTTTCCCATTATTTCCCTCGCGTGTCTCTTTCCCCTCGCCTGTGTCTCTCTCCCCTCTTCCTTTCGGTCCCAATTTTCCCTATTTTCTCGCTCCTTCCCCCATTCCCTCTCACTCCTCCACTCTCTCTCTTCCCTCGGCTGTCACTGTTCTCCGGCTTTCCCACAAATCCCTCTTTTCCATCTGTTCCCTCGCCTGACTCTTTCCCCTCGCCTGTGTCTCTCTCCTCTTTTCCTTCGGTCTCTATTTCCCCTAATTTCTCTCGCCTTCCCCCATTCCCTCTCACTCCTCCACTCTCTCTCTTCCCTTGCCGTCACGGTTTCTCTGGTTTTCCCACATTTCCCTCTTTCCCATCTTTTCACTCGCGTGTCTCTTTCCCCTCGCTTGTGTCTCTCTCCCCTCTTCCTTTCGGTCCCAATGTTCCCTATTTTCTCGCTCCTTCCCCCATTCCCTCTCACTCCTCCACTCTCTCTCTTCCCTCGGCTGTCACTGTTCTCCGGCTTTCCCACAAATCCCTCTTTTCCATCTGTTCCCTCGCCTTACTCTTTCCCCTCGCCTGTGTCTCTCTCCTCTCTTCCTTCGGTCTCTATTTCCCCCAATTTCTCTCGCCTTCCCCCCTTCCCTCTCACTCCTCCACTCTCTCTCTTCCCTCGGCTGTCACTGTTCTCCGGCTTTCCCACAAATCCCTCTTTTCCATCTGTTCCCTCGCGTGCCTCTTTCCCCTCGCCTGTGTCTCTCTCCTCTCTTCCTTCGGTCTCTATTTCCCCCACTTTCTCTCGCCTTCCCCCATTCCCTCTCACTCCTCCACTCTCTCTCTTCCCTCGGCTGTCACTGTTCTCCGGCTTTCCCACAAATCCCTCTTTTCCATCTGTTCCCTCGCCTTACTCTTTCCCCTCGCCTGTGTCTCTCTCCTCTCTTCCTTCGGTCTCTATTTCCCCCACTTTCTCTCGCCTTCCCCCATTCCCTCTCACTCCTCCACTCTCTCTCTTCCCTTGGCCGTCACGGTTTCTCCGGCTTCCCCACATCTCCCTCTTTCCCATCTTTTCCCCCACGTGTCTCTTTCCCCTCGCCTGTGTCTCTCTCCTCTCTTCCTTCGGTCTCCATTTCCCCCAATTTCTCTCGCCTTCCCCCATTCCCTCTCACTCCTCCACTCTCTCTCTTCCCTCGGCTGTCACTGTTCTCCGGCTTTCTCACAAATCCCTCTTTTCCATCTGTTCCCTCGCCTTACTCTTTCCCCTCGCCTGTGTCTCTCTCCTCTCTTCCTTCGGTCTCTATTTCCCCCACTTTCTCTCGCCTTCCCCCATTCCCTCTCACTCCTCCACTCTCTCTCTTCCCTTGGCCGTCACGGTTTCTCTGGCTTCCCCACATCTCCCTCTTTCCCATCTTTTCCCTCGCGTGTCTCTTTCCCCTCGCCTGTGTCTCTCTCCTCTCTTCCTTCGGTCTCTATTTCCCCCAATTTCTCTCGCCTTCCCCCCTTCCCTCTCACTCCTCCACTCTCTCTCTTCCCTCGGCTGTCACTGTTCTCCGGCTTTCCCACAAATCCCTCTTTTCCATCTGTTCCCTCGCCTTACTCTTTCCCCTCGCCTGTGTCTCTCTCCTCTCTTCCTTCGGTCTCTATTTCCCCCACTTTCTCTCGCCTTCCCCCATTCCCTCTCACTCCTCCACTCTCTCTCTTCCCTTGGCCGTCACGGTTTCTCTGGCTTCCCCACATCTCCCTCTTTCCCATTATTTCCCTCGCGTGTCTCTTTCCCCTCGCCTGTGTCTCTCTCCCCTCTTCCTTTCGGTCCCAATTTTCCCTATTTTCTCGCTCCTTCCCCCCTTCCCTCTCACTCCTCCACTCTCTCTCTTCCCTCGGCTGTCACTGTTCTCCGGCTTTCCCACAAATCCCTCTTTTCCATCTGTTCCCTCGCCTTACTCTTTCCCCTCGCCTGTGTCTCTCTCCTCTCTTCCTTCGGTCCCTATTTTCCCCACTTTCTCTCGCCTTCCCCCCTTCCCTCTCACTCCTCCACTCTCTCTCTTCCCTCGGCTGTCACTGTTCTCCGGCTTTCCCACAAATCCCTCTTTTCCATCTGTTCCCTTGCCTTACTCTTTCCCCTCGCCTGTGTCTCTCTCCTCTCTTCCTTCGGTCCCTATTTTCCCCACTTTCTCTCGCCTTCCCCCATTCCCTCTCACTCCTCCACTCTCTCTCTTCCCTCGGCTGTCACTGTTCTCCGGCTTTCCCACAAATCCCTCTTTTCCATCTGTTCCCTCGCCTTACTCTTTCCCCTCGCCTGTGTCTCTCTCCTCTTTTCCTTCGGTCTCTATTTCCCCCACTTTCTCTCGCCTTCCCCCATTCCCTCTCACTCCTCCACTCTCTCTCTTCCCTTGCCGTCACGGTTTCTCTGGTTTTCCCACATTTCCCTCTTTCCCATCTTTTCCCTCGCGTGTCTCTTTCCCCTCGCCTGTGTCTCTCTCCTCTCTTCCTTCGGTCTCTATTTCCCCCAATTTCTCTCGCCTTCCCCCCTTCCCTCTCACTCCTCCACTCTCTCTCTTCCCTCGGCTGTCACTGTTCTCCGGCTTTCCCACAAATCCCTCTTTTCCATATGTTCCCTCGCGTGCCTCTTTCCCCTCGCCTGTGTCTCTCTCCTCTCTTCCTTCGGTCTCTATTTCCCCCAATTTCTCTCGCCTTCCCCCATTCCCTCTCACTCCTCCACTCTCTCTCTTCCCTCGGCTGTCACTGTTCTCCGGCTTTCCCACAAATCCCTCTTTTCCATCTGTTCCCTCGCCTTACTCTTTCCCCTCGCCTGTGTCTCTCTCCTCTTTTCCTTCGGTCTCTATTTCCCCCACTTTCTCTCGCCTTCCCCCATTCCCTCTCACTCCTCCACTCTCTCTCTTCCCTTGCCGTCACGGTTTCTCTGGTTTTCCCACATTTCCCTCTTTCCCATCTTTTCCCTCGCGTGTCTCTTTCCCCTCGCCTGTGTCTCTCTCCTCTCTTCCTTCGGTCTCTATTTCCCCCAATTTCTCTCGCCTTCCCCCCTTCCCTCTCACTCCTCCACTCTCTCTCTTCCCTCGGCTGTCACTGTTCTCCGGCTTCCCCACATCTCCCTCTTTCCCATCTTTTCCCCCACGTGTCTCTTTCCCCTCGCCTGTGTCTCTCTCCTCTCTTCCTTCGGTCTCCATTTCCCCCAATTTCTCTCGCCTTCCCCCATTCCCTCTCACTCCTCCACTCTCTCTCTTCCCTCGGCTGTCACTGTTCTCCGGCTTTCCCACAAATCCCTCTTTTCCATCTGTTCCCTCGCCTTACTCTTTCCCCTCGCCTGTGTCTCTCTCCTCTCTTCCTTCGGTCTCTATTTCCCCCACTTTCTCTCGCCTTCCCCCATTCCCTCTCACTCCCCCACTCTCTCTCTTCCCTTGGCCGTCACGGTTTCTCTGGCTTCCCCACATCTCCCTCTTTCCCATTATTTCCCTCGCGTGTCTCTTTCCCCTCGCCTGTGTCTCTCTCCCCTCTTCCTTTCGGTCCCAATTTTCCCTATTTTCTCGCTCCTTCCCCCCTTCCCTCTCACTCCTCCACTCTCTCTCTTCCCTCGGCTGTCACTGTTCTCCGGCTTTCCCACAAATCCCTCTTTTCCATCTGTTCCCTCGCCTTACTCTTTCCCCTCGCCTGTGTCTCTCTCCTCTCTTCCTTCGGTCCCTATTTTCCCCACTTTCTCTCGCCTTCCCCCCTTCCCTCTCACTCCTCCACTCTCTCTCTTCCCTCGGCTGTCACTGTTCTCCGGCTTTCCCACAAATCCCTCTTTTCCATCTGTTCCCTCGCCTTACTCTTTCCCCTCGCCTGTGTCTCTCTCCTCTCTTCCTTCGGTCTCTATTTCCCCCAATTTCTCTCGCCTTCCCCCCTTCCCTCTCACTCCTCCACTCTCTCTCTTCCCTCGGCTGTCACTGTTCTCCGGCTTTCCCACAAATCCCTCTTTTCCATCTGTTCCCTCGCGTGCCTCTTTCCCCTCGCCTGTGTCTCTCTCCTCTCTTCCTTCGGTCTCTATTTCCCCCACTTTCTCTCGCCTTCCCCCATTCCCTCTCACTCCTCCACTCTCTCTCTTCCCTCGGCCGTCACGGTTTCTCCGCATTTCCCACATCTCCCTCTTTTCCATATGTTCCCTCGCGTGTCTCTTTCCCCTCGCCTGTGTCTCTCTCCTCTCTTCCTTCGGTCTCTATTTCCCCCAATTTCTCTCGCCTTCCCCCATTCCCTCTCACTCCTCCACTCTCTCTCTTCCCTCGGCTGTCACTGTTCTCCGGCTTTCCCACAAATCCCTCTTTTCCATCTGTTCCCTCGCCTTACTCTTTCCCCTCGCCTGTGTCTCTCTCCTCTTTTCCTTCGGTCTCTATTTCCCCCACTTTCTCTCGCCTTCCCCCATTCCCTCTCACTCCTCCACTCTCTCTCTTCCCTTGCCGTCACGGTTTCTCTGGTTTTCCCACATTTCCCTCTTTCCCATCTTTTCCCTCGCGTGTCTCTTTCCCCTCGCCTGTGTCTCTCTCCTCTCTTCCTTCGGTCTCTATTTCCCCCAATTTCTCTCGCCTTCCCCCCTTCCCTCTCACTCCTCCACTCTCTCTCTTCCCTCGGCTGTCACTGTTCTCCGGCTTCCCCACATCTCCCTCTTTCCCATCTTTTCCCCCACGTGTCTCTTTCCCCTCGCCTGTGTCTCTCTCCTCTCTTCCTTCGGTCTCCATTTCCCCCAATTTCTCTCGCCTTCCCCCATTCCCTCTCACTCCTCCACTCTCTCTCTTCCCTCGGCTGTCACTGTTCTCCGGCTTTCCCACAAATCCCTCTTTTCCATCTGTTCCCTCGCCTTACTCTTTCCCCTCGCCTGTGTCTCTCTCCTCTCTTCCTTCGGTCTCTATTTCCCCCACTTTCTCTCGCCTTCCCCCATTCCCTCTCACTCCCCCACTCTCTCTCTTCCCTTGGCCGTCACGGTTTCTCTGGCTTCCCCACATCTCCCTCTTTCCCATTATTTCCCTCGCGTGTCTCTTTCCCCTCGCCTGTGTCTCTCTCCCCTCTTCCTTTCGGTCCCAATTTTCCCTATTTTCTCGCTCCTTCCCCCCTTCCCTCTCACTCCTCCACTCTCTCTCTTCCCTCGGCTGTCACTGTTCTCCGGCTTTCCCACAAATCCCTCTTTTCCATCTGTTCCCTTGCCTTACTCTTTCCCCTCGCCTGTGTCTCTCTCCTCTCTTCCTTCGGTCTCTATTTCCCCCAATTTCTCTCGCCTTCCCCCCTTCCCTCTCACTCCTCCACTCTCTCTCTTCCCTCGGCTGTCACTGTTCTCCGGCTTTCCCACAAATCCCTCTTTTCCATCTGTTCCCTCGCGTGCCTCTTTCCCCTCGCCTGTGTCTCTCTCCTCTCTTCCTTCGGTCTCTATTTCCCCCACTTTCTCTCGCCTTCCCCCATTCCCTCTCACTCCTCCACTCTCTCTCTTCCCTCGGCCGTCACGGTTTCTCCGCATTTCCCACATCTCCCTCTTTCCCATTATTTCCATCGCGTGTCTCTTTCCCCTCGCCTGTGTCTCTCTCCTCTTCCTTTCGGTCCCAATTTTCCCTATTTTCTCGCTCCTTCCCCCATTCCCTCTCACTCCTCCACTCTCTCTCTTCCCTCGGCTGTCACTGTTCTCCGGCTTTCCCACAAATCCCTCTTTTCCATCTGTTCCCTCGCCTTACTCTTTCCCCTCGCCTGTGTCTCTCTCCTCTCTTCCTTCGGTCTCCATTTCCCCCAATTTCTCTCGCCTTCCCCCATTCCCTCTCACTCCTCCACTCTCTCTCTTCCCTCGGCTGTCACTGTTCTCCGGCTTTCCCACAAATCCCTCTTTTCCATCTGTTCCCTCGCCTTACTCTTTCCCCTCGCCTGTGTCTCTCTCCTCTCTTCCTTCGGTCTCTATTTCCCCCACTTTCTCTCGCCTTCCCCCATTCCCTCTCACTCCCCCACTCTCTCTCTTCCCTTGGCCGTCACGGTTTCTCTGGCTTCCCCACATCTCCCTCTTTCCCATTATTTCCCTCGCGTGTCTCTTTCCCCTCGCCTGTGTCTCTCTCCCCTCTTCCTTTCGGTCCCAATTTTCCCTATTTTCTCGCTCCTTCCCCCCTTCCCTCTCACTCCTCCACTCTCTCTCTTCCCTCGGCTGTCACTGTTCTCCGGCTTTCCCACAAATCCCTCTTTTCCATCTGTTCCCTCGCCTTACTCTTTCCCCTCGCCTGTGTCTCTCTCCTCTCTTCCTTCGGTCCCTATTTTCCCCACTTTCTCTCGCCTTCCCCCCTTCCCTCTCACTCCTCCACTCTCTCTCTTCCCTCGGCTGTCACTGTTCTCCGGCTTTCCCACAAATCCCTCTTTTCCATCTGTTCCCTTGCCTTACTCTTTCCCCTCGCCTGTGTCTCTCTCCTCTCTTCCTTCGGTCTCTATTTCCCCCAATTTCTCTCGCCTTCCCCCCTTCCCTCTCACTCCTCCACTCTCTCTCTTCCCTCGGCTGTCACTGTTCTCCGGCTTTCCCACAAATCCCTCTTTTCCATCTGTTCCCTCGCGTGCCTCTTTCCCCTCGCCTGTGTCTCTCTCCTCTCTTCCTTCGGTCTCTATTTCCCCCACTTTCTCTCGCCTTCCCCCATTCCCTCTCACTCCTCCACTCTCTCTCTTCCCTCGGCCGTCACGGTTTCTCCGCATTTCCCACATCTCCCTCTTTTCCATATGTTCCCTCGCCTTACTCTTTCCCCTCGCCTGTGTCTCTCTCCTCTCTTCCTTCGGTCTCTATTTCCCCCAATTTCTCTCGCCTTCCCCCATTCCCTCTCACTCCTCCACTCTCTCTCTTCCCTCGGCTGTCACTGTTCTCCGGCTTTCCCACAAATCCCTCTTTTCCATCTGTTCCCTCGCCTTACTCTTTCCCCTCGCCTGTGTCTCTCTCCTCTTTTCCTTCGGTCTCTATTTCCCCCACTTTCTCTCGCCTTCCCCCATTCCCTCTCACTCCTCCACTCTCTCTCTTCCCTTGCCGTCACGGTTTCTCTGGTTTTCCCACATTTCCCTCTTTCCCATCTTTTCCCTCGCGTGTCTCTTTCCCCTCGCCTGTGTCTCTCTCCTCTCTTCCTTCGGTCTCTATTTCCCCCAATTTCTCTCGCCTTCCCCCCTTCCCTCTCACTCCTCCACTCTCTCTCTTCCCTCGGCTGTCACTGTTCTCCGGCTTTCCCACAAATCCCTCTTTTCCATCTGTTCCCTCGCCTTACTCTTTCCCCTCGCCTGTGTCTCTCTCCTCTTTTCCTTCGGTCTCTATTTCCCCCACTTTCTCTCGCCTTCCCCCATTCCCTCTCACTCCTCCACTCTCTCTCTTCCCTTGCCGTCACGGTTTCTCTGGTTTTCCCACATTTCCCTCTTTCCCATCTTTTCCCTCGCGTGTCTCTTTCCCCTCGCCTGTGTCTCTCTCCTCTCTTCCTTCGGTCTCTATTTCCCCCACTTTCTCTCGCCTTCCCCCCTTCCCTCTCACTCCTCCACTCTCTCTCTTCCCTCGGCTGTCACTGTTCTCCGGCTTTCCCACAAATCCCTCTTTTCCATCTGTTCCCTCGCGTGCCTCTTTCCCCTCGCCTGTGTCTCTCTCCTCTCTTCCTTCGGTCTCTATTTCCCCCAATTTCTCTCGCCTTCCCCCATTCCCTCTCACTCCTCCACTCTCTCTCTTCCCTCGGCTGTCACTGTTCTCCGGCTTTCCCACAAATCCCTCTTTTCCATCTGTTCCCTCGCCTTACTCTTTCCCCTCGCCTGTGTCTCTCTCCTCTCTTCCTTCGGTCTCTATTTCCCCCACTTTCTCTCGCCTTCCCCCATTCCCTCTCACTCCTCCACTCTCTCTCTTCCCTTGGCCGTCACGGTTTCTCCGGCTTCCCCACATCTCCCTCTTTCCCATCTTTTCCCCCACGTGTCTCTTTCCCCTCGCCTGTGTCTCTCTCCTCTCTTCCTTCGGTCTCCATTTCCCCCAATTTCTCTCGCCTTCCCCCATTCCCTCTCACTCCTCCACTCTCTCTCTTCCCTCGGCTGTCACTGTTCTCCGGCTTTCCCACAAATCCCTCTTTTCCATCTGTTCCCTCGCCTTACTCTTTCCCCTCGCCTGTGTCTCTCTCCTCTCTTCCTTCGGTCTCTATTTCCCCCACTTTCTCTCGCCTTCCCCCATTCCCTCTCACTCCCCCACTCTCTCTCTTCCCTCGGCTGTCACTGTTCTCCGGCTTTCCCACAAATCCCTCTTTTCCATCTGTTCCCTCGCCTTACTCTTTCCCCTCGCCTGTGTCTCTCTCCTCTCTTCCTTCGGTCTCTATTTCCCCCACTTTCTCTCGCCTTCCCCCATTCCCTCTCACTCCTCCACTCTCTCTCTTCCCTCGGCCGTCACGGTTTCTCCGCATTTCCCACATCTCCCTCTTTCCCATTATTTCCCTCGCGTGTCTCTTTCCCCTCGCCTGTGTCTCTCTCCCCTCTTCCTTTCGGTCCCAATTTTCCCTATTTTCTCGCTCCTTCCCCCATTCCCTCTCACTCCTCCACTCTCTCTCTTCCCTCGGCTGTCACTGTTCTCCGGCTTTCCCACAAATCCCTCTTTTCCATCTGTTCCCTCGCCTTACTCTTTCCCCTCGCCTGTGTCTCTCTCCTCTTTTCCTTCGGTCTCTATTTCCCCCACTTTCTCTCGCCTTCCCCCATTCCCTCTCACTCCTCCACTCTCTCTCTTCCCTTGCCGTCACGGTTTCTCTGGTTTTCCCACATTTCCCTCTTTTCCATCTTTTCCCTCGCGTGTGTCTTTCCCCTCGCTTGTGTCTCTCTCCCCTCTTCCTTTCGGTCCCAATGTTCCCTATTTTCTCGCTCCTTCCCCCCTTCCCTCTCACTCCTCCACTCTCTCTCTTCCCTCGGCTGTCACTGTTCTCCGGCTTTCCCACAAATCCCTCTTTTCCATCTGTTCCCTCGCCTTACTCTTTCCCCTCGCTTGTGTCTCTCTCCTCTCTTCCTTCGGTCTCTATTTCCCCCACTTTCTCTCGCCTTCCCCCATTCCCTCTCACTCCTCCACTCTCTCTCTTCCCTTGGCCGTCACGGTTTCTCCGGCTTCCCCACATCTCCCTCTTTCCCATCTTTTCCCCCACGTGTCTCTTTCCCCTCGCCTGTGTCTCTCTCCCCTCTTCCTTTCGCTCCCAATGTTCCCTATTTTCTCGCTCCTTCCCCCCTTCCCTCTCACTCCTCCACTCTCTCTCTTCCCTCGGCTGTCACTGTTCTCCGGCTTTCCCACAAATCCCTCTTTTCCATCTGTTCCCTCGCCTTACTCTTTCCCCTCGCCTGTGTCTCTCTCCTCTCTTCCTTCGGTCTCTATTTCCCCCACTTTCTCTCGCCTTCCCCCATTCCCTCTCACTCCTCCACTCTCTCTCTTCCCTCGGCCGTCACGGTTTCTCCGCATTTCCCACATCTCCCTCTTTCCCATTATTTCCATCGCGTGTCTCTTTCCCCTCGCCTGTGTCTCTCTCCTCTTCCTTTCGGTCCCAATTTTCCCTATTTTCTCGCTCCTTCCCCCATTCCCTCTCACTCCTCCACTCTCTCTCTTCCCTCGGCTGTCACTGTTCTCCGGCTTTCCCACAAATCCCTCTTTTCCATCTGTTCCCTCGCCTTACTCTTTCCCCTCGCCTGTGTCTCTCTCCTCTTTTCCTTCGGTCTCTATTTCCCCCACTTTCTCTCGCCTTCCCCCATTCCCTCTCACTCCTCCACTCTCTCTCTTCCCTTGCCGTCACGGTTTCTCTGGTTTTCCCACATTTCCCTCTTTCCCATCTTTTCCTTCGCGTGTCTCTTTCCCCTCGCCTGTGTCTCTCTCCTCTCTTCCTTCGGTCTCTATTTCCCCCAATTTCTCTCGCCTTCCCCCCTTCCCTCTCACTCCTCCACTCTCTCTCTTCCCTCGGCTGTCACTGTTCTCCGGCTTTCCCACAAATCCCTCTTTTCCATCTGTTCCCTCGCCTTACTCTTTCTCCTCGCCTGTGTCTCTCTCCTCTTTTCCTTCGGTCTCTATTTCCCCCACTTTCTCTCGCCTTCCCCCATTCCCTCTCACTCCTCCACTCTCTCTCTTCCCTCGGCCGTCACGGTTTCTCCGCATTTCCCACATCTCCCTCTTTCCCATTATTTCCCTCGCGTGTCTCTTTCCCCTCGCCTGTGTCTCTCTCCCCTCTTCCTTTCGGTCCCAATTTTCCCTATTTTCTCGCTCCTTCCCCCATTCCCTCTCACTCCTCCACTCTCTCTCTTCCCTCGGCTGTCACTGTTCTCCGGCTTTCCCACAAATCCCTCTTTTCCATCTGTTCCCTCGCCTGACTCTTTCCCCTCGCCTGTGTCTCTCTCCTCTTTTCCTTCGGTCTCTATTTCCCCCAATTTCTCTCGCCTTCCCCCATTCCCTCTCACTCCTCCACTCTCTCTCTTCCCTTGCCGTCACGGTTTCTCTGGTTTTCCCACATTTCCCTCTTTCCCATCTTTTCACTCGCGTGTCTCTTTCCCCTCGCTTGTGTCTCTCTCCCCTCTTCCTTTCGGTCCCAATGTTCCCTATTTTCTCGCTCCTTCCCCCATTCCCTCTCACTCCTCCACTCTCTCTCTTCCCTCGGCTGTCACTGTTCTCCGGCTTTCCCACAAATCCCTCTTTTCCATCTGTTCCCTCGCCTTACTCTTTCCCCTCGCCTGTGTCTCTCTCCTCTCTTCCTTCGGTCTCTATTTCCCCCAATTTCTCTCGCCTTCCCCCCTTCCCTCTCACTCCTCCACTCTCTCTCTTCCCTCGGCTGTCACTGTTCTCCGGCTTTCCCACAAATCCCTCTTTTCTATCTGTTCCCTCGCGTGCCTCTTTCCCCTCGCCTGTGTCTCTCTCCTCTCTTCCTTCGGTCTCTATTTCCCCCACTTTCTCTCGCCTTCCCCCATTCCCTCTCACTCCTCCACTCTCTCTCTTCCCTCGGCTGTCACTGTTCTCCGGCTTTCCCACAAATCCCTCTTTTCCATCTGTTCCCTCGCCTTACTCTTTCCCCTCGCCTGTGTCTCTCTCCTCTCTTCCTTCGGTCTCTATTTCCCCCACTTTCTCTCGCCTTCCCCCATTCCCTCTCACTCCTCCACTCTCTCTCTTC
This sequence comes from Astur gentilis, assembly GCF_929443795.1. Lineage (NCBI taxonomy): Eukaryota > Metazoa > Chordata > Aves > Accipitriformes > Accipitridae > Astur > Astur gentilis. Next base: position 19,419,933 of record NC_064918.1, on the reverse strand, counting down.
CCTTGGCCGTCACGGTTTCTCCGGCTTCCCCACATCTCCCTCTTTCCCATCTTTTCCCCCACGTGTCTCTTTCCCCTCGCCTGTGTCTCTCTCCTCTCTTCCTTCGGTCTCCATTTCCCCCAATTTCTCTCGCCTTCCCCCATTCCCTCTCACTCCTCCACTCTCTCTCTTCCCTCGGCTGTCACTGTTCTCCGGCTTTCCCACAAATCCCTCTTTTCCATCTGTTCCCTCGCCTTACTCTTTCCCCTCGCCTGTGTCTCTCTCCTCTCTTCCTTCGGTCTCTATTTCCCCCACTTTCTCTCGCCTTCCCCCATTCCCTCTCACTCCTCCACTCTCTCTCTTCCCTTGGCCGTCACGGTTTCTCTGGCTTCCCAACATCTCCCTCTTTCCCATCTTTTCCCTCGCGTGTCTCTTTCCCCTCGCCTGTGTCTCTCTCCTCTCTTCCTTCGGTCTCTATTTCCCCCAATTTCTCTCGCCTTCCCCCCTTCCCTCTCACTCCTCCACTCTCTCTCTTCCCTCGGCTGTCACTGTTCTCCGGCTTTCCCACAAATCCCTCTTTTCCATCTGTTCCCTCGCCTTACTCTTTCCCCTCGCCTGTGTCTCTCTCCTCTTTTCCTTCGGTCTCTATTTCCCCCACTTTCTCTCGCCTTCCCCCATTCCCTCTCACTCCTCCACTCTCTCTCTTCCCTTGCCGTCACGGTTTCTCTGGTTTTCCCACATTTCCCTCTTTCCCATCTTTTCCCTCGCGTGTCTCTTTCCCCTCGCCTGTGTCTCTCTCCTCTCTTCCTTCGGTCTCTATTTCCCCCAATTTCTCTCGCCTTCCCCCCTTCCCTCTCACTCCTCCACTCTCTCTCTTCCCTCGGCTGTCACTGTTCTCCGGCTTTCCCACAAATCCCTCTTTTCCATCTGTTCCCTCGCGTGCCTCTTTCCCCTCGCCTGTGTCTCTCTCCTCTCTTCCTTCGGTCTCTATTTCCCCCAATTTCTCTCGCCTTCCCCCATTCCCTCTCACTCCTCCACTCTCTCTCTTCCCTCGGCTGTCACTGTTCTCCGGCTTTCCCACAAATCCCTCTTTTCCATCTGTTCCCTCGCCTTACTCTTTCCCCTCGCCTGTGTCTCTCTCCTCTCTTCCTTCGGTCTCTATTTCCCCCACTTTCTCTCGCCTTCCCCCATTCCCTCTCACTCCTCCACTCTCTCTCTTCCCTTGGCCGTCACGGTTTCTCCGGCTTCCCCACATCTCCCTCTTTCCCATCTTTTCCCCCACGTGTCTCTTTCCCCTCGCCTGTGTCTCTCTCCTCTCTTCCTTCGGTCTCCATTTCCCCCAATTTCTCTCGCCTTCCCCCATTCCCTCTCACTCCTCCACTCTCTCTCTTCCCTCGGCTGTCACTGTTCTCCGGCTTTCCCACAAATCCCTCTTTTCCATCTGTTCCCTCGCCTTACTCTTTCCCCTCGCCTGTGTCTCTCTCCTCTCTTCCTTCGGTCTCTATTTCCCCCACTTTCTCTCGCCTTCCCCCATTCCCTCTCACTCCCCCACTCTCTCTCTTCCCTCGGCTGTCACTGTTCTCCGGCTTTCCCACAAATCCCTCTTTTCCATCTGTTCCCTCGCCTTACTCTTTCCCCTCGCCTGTGTCTCTCTCCTCTCTTCCTTCGGTCTCTATTTCCCCCACTTTCTCTCGCCTTCCCCCATTCCCTCTCACTCCTCCACTCTCTCTCTTCCCTCGGCCGTCACGGTTTCTCCGCATTTCCCACATCTCCCTCTTTCCCATTATTTCCCTCGCGTGTCTCTTTCCCCTCGCCTGTGTCTCTCTCCCCTCTTCCTTTCGGTCCCAATTTTCCCTATTTTCTCGCTCCTTCCCCCATTCCCTCTCACTCCTCCACTCTCTCTCTTCCCTCGGCTGTCACTGTTCTCCGGCTTTCCCACAAATCCCTCTTTTCCATCTGTTCCCTCGCCTTACTCTTTCCCCTCGCCTGTGTCTCTCTCCTCTTTTCCTTCGGTCTCTATTTCCCCCACTTTCTCTCGCCTTCCCCCATTCCCTCTCACTCCTCCACTCTCTCTCTTCCCTTGCCGTCACGGTTTCTCTGGTTTTCCCACATTTCCCTCTTTTCCATCTTTTCCCTCGCGTGTGTCTTTCCCCTCGCTTGTGTCTCTCTCCCCTCTTCCTTTCGGTCCCAATGTTCCCTATTTTCTCGCTCCTTCCCCCCTTCCCTCTCACTCCTCCACTCTCTCTCTTCCCTCGGCTGTCACTGTTCTCCGGCTTTCCCACAAATCCCTCTTTTCCATCTGTTCCCTCGCCTTACTCTTTCCCCTCGCTTGTGTCTCTCTCCTCTCTTCCTTCGGTCTCTATTTCCCCCACTTTCTCTCGCCTTCCCCCATTCCCTCTCACTCCTCCACTCTCTCTCTTCCCTTGGCCGTCACGGTTTCTCCGGCTTCCCCACATCTCCCTCTTTCCCATCTTTTCCCCCACGTGTCTCTTTCCCCTCGCCTGTGTCTCTCTCCCCTCTTCCTTTCGCTCCCAATGTTCCCTATTTTCTCGCTCCTTCCCCCCTTCCCTCTCACTCCTCCACTCTCTCTCTTCCCTCGGCTGTCACTGTTCTCCGGCTTTCCCACAAATCCCTCTTTTCCATCTGTTCCCTCGCCTTACTCTTTCCCCTCGCCTGTGTCTCTCTCCTCTCTTCCTTCGGTCTCTATTTCCCCCACTTTCTCTCGCCTTCCCCCATTCCCTCTCACTCCCCCACTCTCTCTCTTCCCTCGGCTGTCACTGTTCTCCGGCTTTCCCACAAATCCCTCTTTTCCATCTGTTCCCTCGCCTTACTCTTTCCCCTCGCCTGTGTCTCTCTCCTCTCTTCCTTCGGTCTCTATTTCCCCCACTTTCTCTCGCCTTCCCCCATTCCCTCTCACTCCTCCACTCTCTCTCTTCCCTCGGCCGTCACGGTTTGTCCGCATTTCCCACATCTCCCTCTTTCCCATTATTTCCCTCGCGTGTCTCTTTCCCCTCGCCTGTGTCTCTCTCCCCTCTTCCTTTCGGTCCCAATTTTCCCTATTTTCTCGCTCCTTCCCCCATTCCCTCTCACTCCTCCACTCTCTCTCTTCCCTCGGCTGTCACTGTTCTCCGGCTTTCCCACAAATCCCTCTTTTCCATCTGTTCCCTCGCCTTACTCTTTCCCCTCGCCTGTGTCTCTCTCCTCTTTTCCTTCGGTCTCTATTTCCCCCACTTTCTCTCGCCTTCCCCCATTCCCTCTCACTCCTCCACTCTCTCTCTTCCCTTGCCGTCACGGTTTCTCTGGTTTTCCCACATTTCCCTCTTTTCCATCTTTTCCCTCGCGTGTGTCTTTCCCCTCGCTTGTGTCTCTCTCCCCTCTTCCTTTCGGTCCCAATGTTCCCTATTTTCTCGCTCCTTCCCCCCTTCCCTCTCACTCCTCCACTCTCTCTCTTCCCTCGGCTGTCACTGTTCTCCGGCTTTCCCACAAATCCCTCTTTTCCATCTGTTCCCTCGCCTTACTCTTTCCCCTCGCCTGTGTCTCTCTCCTCTCTTCCTTCGGTCTCTATTTCCCCCACTTTCTCTCGCCTTCCCCCATTCCCTCTCACTCCTCCACTCTCTCTCTTCCCTCGGCCGTCACGGTTTCTCCGCATTTCCCACATCTCCCTCTTTCCCATTATTTCCCTCGCGTGTCTCTTTCCCCTCGCCTGTGTCTCTCTCCCCTCTTCCTTTCGGTCCCAATGTTCCCTATTTTCTCGCTCCTTCCCCCATTCCCTCTCACTCCTCCACTCTCTCTCTTCCCTCGGCTGTCACTGTTCTCCGGATTTCCCACAAATCCCTCTTTTCCATCTGTTCCCTCGCCTTACTCTTTCCCCTCGCCTGTGTCTCTCTCCTCTCTTCCTTCGGTCTCTATTTCCCCCACTTTCTCTCGCCTTCCCCCATTCCCTCTCACTCCTCCACTCTCTCTCTTCCCTTGGCCGTCACGGTTTCTCCGGCTTCCCCACATCTCCCTCTTTCCCATCTTTTCCCCCACGTGTCTCTTTCCCCTCGCCTGTGTCTCTCTCCCCTCTTCCTTTCGCTCCCAATGTTCCCTATTTTCTCGCTCCTTCCCCCCTTCCCTCTCACTCCTCCACTCTCTCTCTTCCCTCGGCTGTCACTGTTCTCCGGCTTTCCCACAAATCCCTCTTTTCCATCTGTTAACTCGCCTTACTCTTTCCCCTCGCCTGTGTCTCTCTCCTCTCTTCCTTCGGTCTCTATTTCCCCCAATTTCTCTCACCTTCCCCCATTCCCTCTCACTCCTCCACTCTCTCTCTTCCCTCGGCTGTCACAGTTCTCCGGCTTCCCCACATCTCCCTCTTTTCCATCTGTTCCCTCGCGTGCCTCTTTCCCCTCGCCTGTGTCTCTCTCCTCTCTTCCTTCGGTCTCTATTTCCCCCACTTTCTCTCGCCTTCCCCCATTCCCTCTCACTCCTCCACTCTCTCTCTTCCCTCGGCCGTCACGGTTTCTCCGCATTTCCCACATCTCCCTCTTTCCCATAATTTCCCTCGCGTGTCTCTTTCCCCTCGCCTGTGTCTCTCTCCCCTCTTCCTTTCGGTCCCCATTTTCCCTATTTTCTCGCTCCTTCCCCCATTCCCTCTCACTCCTCCACTCTCTCTCTTCCCTCGGCTGTCACTGTTCTCCGGCTTTCCCACAAATCCCTCTTTTCCATCTGTTCCCTCGCGTGCCTCTTTCCCTCGCCTGTGTCTCTCTCCTCTCTTCCTTCGGTCTCTATTTCCCTCACTTTCTCTCGCCTTCCCCCATTCCCTCTCACTCCTCCACTCTCTCTCTTCCCTCGGCCGTCACGGTTTTTCCGCATTTCCCACATCTCCCTCTTTCCCATTATTTCCCTCGCGTGCCTCTTTCCCCTCGCCTGTGTCTCTCTCCTCTCTTCCTTCGGTCTCTATTTCCCCCACTTTCTCTCGCCTTCCCCCATTCCCTCTCACTCCTCCACTCTCTCTCTTCCCTCGGCCGTCACGGTTTCTCCGCATTTCCCACATCTCCCTCTTTCCCATTATTTCCCTCGCGTGTCTCTTTGTCCTCGCCTGTGTCTCTCTCCCCTCTTCCTTTCGGTCCCAATTTTCCCTATTTTCTCGCTCCTTCCCCCCTTCCCTCTCACTCCTCCACTCTCTCTTCCCTCGGCTGTCACTGTTCTCCAGCTTTCCCACAAATCCCTCTTTTCCGTCTGTTCCCTCGCCTTACTCTTTCCCCTCGCCTGTGTCTCTCTCCTCTCTTCCTTCGGTCTCTATTTCCCCCACTTTCTCTCGCCTTCCCCCATTCCCTCTCACTCCTCCGCTCTCTCTCTTCCCTTGGCCGTCACGGTTTCTCCGGCTTCCCCACATCTCCCTCTTTCCCATCTTTTCCCCCACGTGTCTCTTTCCCCTCGCCTGTGTCTCTCTCCCCTCTTCCTTTCGCTCCCAATGTTCCCTATTTTCTCGCTCCTTCCCCCCTTCCCTCTCACTCCTCCACTCTCTCTCTTCCCTCGGCTGTCACTGTTCTCCGGCTTTCCCACAAATCCCTCTTTTCCATCTGTTAACTCGCCTTACTCTTTCCCCTCGCCTGTGTCTCTCTCCTCTCTTCCTTCGGTCTCTATTTCCCCCAATTTCTCTCACCTTCCCCCATTCCCTCTCACTCCTCCACTCTCTCTCTTCCCTCGGCTGTCACTGTTCTCCGGCTTCCCCACATCTCCCTCTTTTCCATCTGTTCCCTCGCGTGCCTCTTTCCCCTCGCCTGTGTCTCTCTCCTCTCTTCCTTCGGTCTCTATTTCCCCCACTTTCTCTCGCCTTCCCCCATTCCCTCTCACTCCTCCACTCTCTCTCTTCCCTCGGCCGTCACGGTTTCTCCGCATTTCCCACATCTCCCTCTTTCCCATTATTTCCCTCGCGTGTCTCTTTCCCCTCGCCTGTGTCTCTCTCCCCTCTTCCTTTCGGTCCCCATTTTCCCTATTTTCTCGCTCCTTCCCCCCTTCCCTCTCACTCCTCCACTCTCTCTCTTCCCTCGGCTGTCACTGTTCTCCGGCTTTCCCACAAATCCCTCTTTTCCATCTGTTCCCTCGCGTGCCTCTTTCCCCTCGCCTGTGTCTCTCTCCTCTCTTCCTTCGGTCTCTATTTCCCTCACTTTCTCTCGCCTTCCCCCATTCCCTCTCACTCCTCCACTCTCTCTCTTCCCTCGGCCGTCACGGTTTCTCCGCATTTCCCACATCTCCCTCTTTCCCATTATTTCCCTCGCGTGTCTCTTTCCCCTCGCCTGTGTCTCTCTCCTCTCTTTCTTCGGTCTCTATTTCCCCCACTTTCTCTCGCCTTCCCCCATTCCCTCTCACTCCTCCACTCTCTCTCTTCCCTTGCCGACACGGTTTCTCTGGTTTTCCCACATTTCCCTCTTTCCCATCTTTTCCCTCGCGTGTCTCTTTGTCCTCGCCTGTGTCTCTCTCCCCTCTTCCTTTCGGTCCCAATTTTCCCTATTTTCTCGCTCCTTCCCCCCTTCCCTCTCACTCCTCCACTCTCTCTCTTCCCTCGGCTGTCACTGTTCTCCGGCTTTCCCACAAATCCCTCTTTTCCATATGTTCCCTCGCGTGCCTCTTTCCCCTCGCCTGTGTCTCTCTCCTCTCTTCCTTCGGTCTCTATTTCCCCCACTTTCTCTCGCCTTCCCCCATTCCCTCTCACTCCTCCACTCTCTCTCTTCCCTCGGCCGTCACGGTTTCTCCGCATTTCCCACATCTCCCTCTTTCCCATTATTTCCCTCGCGTGTCTCTTTCCCCTCGCCTGTGTCTCTCTCCCCTCTTCCTTTCGGTCCCAATGTTCCCTATTTTCTCGCTCCTTCCCCCATTCCCTCTCACTCCTCCACTCTCTCTCTTCCCTCGGCTGTCACTGTTCTCCGGCTTTCCCACAAATCCCTCTTTTCCATCTGTTCCCTCGCCTTACTCTTTCCCCTCGCCTGTGTCTCTCTCCTCTTTTCCTTCGGTCTCTATTTCCCCCACTTTCTCTCGCCTTCCCCCATTCCCTCTCACTCCTCCACTCTCTCTCTTCCCTTGCCGTCACGGTTTCTCCGGCTTCCCCACATCTCCCTCTTTCCCATCTTTTCCCCCACGTGTCTCTTTCCCCTCGCCTGTGTCTCTCTCCTCTCTTCCTTCGGTCTCTATTTCCCCCACTTTCTCTCGCCTTCCCCCATTCCCTCTCACTCCTCCACTCTCTCTCTTCCCTCGGCCGTCACGGTTTCTCCGCATTTCCCACATCTCCCTCTTTCCCATTATTTCCCTCGCGTGTCTCTTTCCCCTCGCCTGTGTCTCTCTCCCCTCTTCCTTTCGGTCCCAATTTTCCCTATTTTCTCGCTCCTTCCCCCATTCCCTCTCACTCCTCCACTCTCTCTCTTCCCTTGCCGTCACGGTTTCTCTGGTTTTCCCACATTTCCCTCTTTCCCATCTTTTCCCTCGCGTGTCTCTTTCCCCTCGCTTGTGTCTCTCTCCCCTCTTCCTTTCGGTCCCAATGTTCCCTATTTTCTCGCTCCTTCCCCCATTCCCTCTCACTCCTCCACTCTCTCTCTTCCCTCGGCTGTCACTGTTCTCCGGCTTTCCCACAAATCCCTCTTTTCCATCTGTTCCCTCGCCTTACTCTTTCCCCTCGCCTGTGCCTCTCTCCTCTCTTCCTTCGGTCTCTATTTCCCCCACTTTCTCTCGCCTTCCCCCATTCCCTCTCACTCCTCCACTCTCTCTCTTCCCTTGGCCGTCACGGTTTCTCCGGCTTCCCCACATCTCCCTCTTTCCCATCTTTTCCCCCACGTGTCTCTTTCCCCTCGCCTGTGTCTCTCTCCCCTCTTCCTTTCGCTCCCAATGTTCCCTATTTTCTCGCTCCTTCCCCCCTTCCCTCTCACTCCTCCACTCTCTCTCTTCCCTCGGCTGTCACTGTTCTCCGGCTTTCCCACAAATCCCTCTTTTCCATCTGTTAACTCGCCTTACCCTTTCCCCTCGCCTGTGTCTCTCTCCTCTCTTCCTTCGGTCTCTATTTCCCCCAATTTCTCTCGCCTTCCCCCATTCCCTCTCACTCCTCCACTCTCTCTCTTCCCTCGGCTGTCACTGTTCTCCGGCTTCCCCACATCTCCCTCTTTTCCATCTGTTCCCTCGCGTGCCTCTTTCCCCTCCCCTGTGTCTCTCTCCTCTCTTCCTTCGGTCTCTATTTCCCCCACTTTCTCTCGCCTTCCCCCATTCCCTCTCACTCCTCCACTCTCTCTCTTCCCTCGGCCGTCACGGTTTCTCCGCATTTCCCACATCTCCCTCTTTCCCATTATTTCCCTCGCGTGTCTCTTTCCCATCGCCTGTGTCTCTCTCCCCTCTTCCTTTCGGTCCCCATTTTCCCTATTTTCTCGCTCCTTCCCCCCTTCCCTCTCACTCCTCCACTCTCTCTCTTCCCTCGGCTGTCACTGTTCTCCGGCTTTCCCACAAATCCCTCTTTTCCATCTGTTCCCTCGCGTGCCTCTTTCCCCTCGCCTGTGTCTCTCTCCTCTCTTCCTTCGGTCTCTATTTCCCCCACTTTCTCTCGCCTTCCCCCCTTCCCTCTCACTCCTCCACTCTCTCTCTTCCCTCGGCCGTCACGGTTTCTCCGCATTTCCCACATCTCCCTCTTTCCCATTATTTCCCTCGCGTGTCTCTTTCCCCTCGCCTGTGTCTCTCTCCCCTCTTCCTTTCGGTCCCAATTTTCCCTATTTTCTCGCTCCTTCCCCCATTCCCTCTCACTCCTCCACTCTCTCTCTTCCCTTGCCGTCACGGTTTCTCTGGTTTTCCCACATTTCCCTCTTTCCCATCTTTTCCCTCGCGTGTCTCTTTCCCCTCGCTTGTGTCTCTCTCCCCTCTTCCTTTCGGTCCCAATGTTCCCTATTTTCTCGCTCCTTCCCCCATTCCCTCTCACTCCTCCACTCTCTCTCTTCCCTCGGCTGTCACTGTTCTCCGGCTTTCCCACAAATCCCTCTTTTCCATCTGTTCCCTCGCCTTACTCTTTCCCCTCGCCTGTGTCTCTCTCCTCTCTTCCTTCGGTCTCTATTTCCCCCACTTTCTCTCACCTTCCCCCATTCCCTCTCACTCCTCCACTCTCTCTCTTCCCTCGGCCGTCACGGTTTCTCCGCATTTCCCACATCTCCCTCTTTCCCATTATTTCCCTCGCGTGTCTCTTTCCCCTCGCCTGTGTCTCTCTCCCCTCTTCCTTTCGGTCCCAATTTTCCCTATTTTCTCGCTCCTTCCCCCATTCCCTCTCACTCCTCCACTCTCTCTCTTCCCTCGGCCGTCACGGTTTCTCCGCATTTCCCACATCTCCCTCTTTCCCATTATTTCCCTCGCGTGTCTCTTTCCCCTCGCCTGTGTCTCTCTCCTCTCTTCCTTCGGTCTCTATTTCCCCCACTTTCTCTCACCTTCCCCCATTCCCTCTCACTCCTCCACTCTCTCTCTTCCCTCGGCCGTCACGGTTTCTCCGCATTTCCCACATCTCCCTCTTTCCCATTATTTCCCTCGCGTGTCTCTTTCCCCTCGCCTGTGTCTCTCTCCCCTCTTCCTTTCGGTCCCAATTTTCCCTATTTTCTCGCTCCTTCCCCCATTCCCTCTCACTCCTCCACTCTCTCTCTTCCCTTGGCCGTCACGGTTTCTCCGCATTTCCCACATCTCCCTCTTTCCCATTATTTCCCTCGCGTGTCTCTTTCCCCTCGCCTGTGTCTCTCTCCCCTCTTCCTTTCGGTCCCAATTTTCCCTATTTTCTCGCTCCTTCCCCCATTCCCTCTCACTCCTCCACTCTCTCTCTTCCCTCGGCCGTCACGGTTTCTCCGCATTTCCCACATCTCCCTCTTTCCCATTATTTCCCTCGCGTGTCTCTTTCCCCTCGCCTGTGTCTCTCTCCCCTCTTCCTTTCGGTCCCAATTTTCCCTATTTTCTCGCTCCTTCCCCCATTCCCTCTCACTCCTCCACTCTCTCTCTTCCCTTGCCGTCACGGTTTCTCTGGTTTTCCCACATTTCCCTCTTTCCCATCTTTTCCCTCGCGTGTCTCTTTCCCCTCGCTTGTGTCTCTCTCCACTCTTCCTTTCGGTCCCAATGTTCCCTATTTTCTCGCTCCTTCCCCCATTCCCTCTCACTCCTCCACTCTCTCTCTTCCCTCGGCTGTCACTGTTCTCCGGCTTTCCCACAAATCCCTCTTTTCCATCTGTTCCCTCGCCTTACTCTTTCCCCTCGCCTGTGTCTCTCTCCTCTCTTCCTTCGGTCTCTATTTCCCCCACTTTCTCTCACCTTCCCCCATTCCCTCTCACTCCTCCACTCTCTCTTTTCCCTCGGCCGTCACGGTTTCTCCGCATTTCCCACATCTCCCTCTTTCCCATTATTTCCCTCGCGTGTCTCTTTCCCCTCGCCTGTGTCTCTCTCCCCTCTTCCTTTCGGTCCCAATTTTCCCTATTTTCTCGCTCCTTCCCCCATTCCCTCTCACTCCTCCACTCTCTCTCTTCCCTCGGCCGTCACGGTTTCTCCGCATTTCCCACATCTCCCTCTTTCCCATTATTTCCCTCGCGTGTCTCTTTCCCCTCGCCTGTGTCTCTCTCCTCTCTTCCTTCGGTCTCTATTTCCCCCACTTTCTCTCACCTTCCCCCATTCCCTCTCACTCCTCCACTCTCTCTCTTCCCTCGGCCGTCACGGTTTCTCCGCATTTCCCACATCTCCCTCTTTCCCATTATTTCCCTCGCGTGTCTCTTTCCCCTCGCCTGTGTCTCTCTCCCCTCTTCCTTTCGGTCCCAATTGTCCCTATTTTCTCGCTCCTTCCCCCATTCCCTCTCACTCCTCCACTCTCTCTCTTCCCTCGGCCGTCACGGTTTCTCCGCATTTCCCACATCTCCCTCTTTCCCATTATTTCCCTCGCGTGTCTCTTTCCCCTCGCCTGTGTCTCTCTCCTCTCTTCCTTCGGTCTCTATTTCCCCCACTTTCTCTCGCCTTCCCCCCTTCCCTCTCACTCCTCCACTCTCTCTCTTCCCTCGGCCGTCACGGTTTCTCCGCATTTCCCACATCTCCCTCTTTCCCATTATTTCCCTCGCGTGTCTCTTTCCCCTCGCCTGTGTCTCTCTCCCCTCTTCCTTTCGGTCCCAATTTTCCCTATTTTCTCGCTCCTTCCCCCATTCCCTCTCACTCCTCCACTCTCTCTCTTCCCTTGCCGTCACGGTTTCTCTGGTTTTCCCACATTTCCCTCTTTCCCATCTTTTCCCTCGCGTGTCTCTTTCCCCTCGCTTGTGTCTCTCTCCCCTCTTCCTTTCGGTCCCAATGTTCCCTATTTTCTCGCTCCTTCCCCCATTCCCTCTCACTCCTCCACTCTCTCTCTTCCCTCGGCTGTCACTGTTCTCCGGCTTTCCCACAAATCCCTCTTTTCCATCTGTTCCCTCGCCTTACTCTTTCCCCTCGCCTGTGTCTCTCTCCTCTCTTCCTTCGGTCTCTATTTCCCCCACTTTCTCTCACCTTCCCCCATTCCCTCTCACTCCTCCACTCTCTCTCTTCCCTCGGCCGTCACGGTTTCTCCGCATTTCCCACATCTCCCTCTTTCCCATTATTTCCCTCGCGTGTCTCTTTCCCCTCGCCTGTGTCTCTCTCCCCTCTTCCTTTCGGTCCCAATTTTCCCTATTTTCTCGCTCCTTCCCCCATTCCCTCTCACTCCTCCACTCTCTCTCTTCCCTCGGCCGTCACGGTTTCTCCGCATTTCCCACATCTCCCTCTTTCCCATTATTTCCCTCGCGTGTCTCTTTCCCCTCGCCTGTGTCTCTCTCCTCTCTTCCTTCGGTCTCTATTTCCCCCACTTTCTCTCACCTTCCCCCATTCCCTCTCACTCCTCCACTCTCTCTCTTCCCTCGGCCGTCACGGTTTCTCCGCATTTCCCACATCTCCCTCTTTCCCATTATTTCCCTCGCGTGTCTCTTTCCCCTCGCCTGTGTCTCTCTCCCCTCTTCCTTTCGGTCCCAATTTTCCCTATTTTCTCGCTCCTTCCCCCATTCCCTCTCACTCCTCCACTCTCTCTCTTCCCTTGGCCGTCACGGTTTCTCCGCATTTCCCACATCTCCCTCTTTCCCATTATTTCCCTCGCGTGTCTCTTTCCCCTCGCCTGTGTCTCTCTCCCCTCTTCCTTTCGGTCCCAATTTTCCCTATTTTCTCGCTCCTTCCCCCATTCCCTCTCACTCCTCCACTCTCTCTCTTCCCTCGGCCGTCACGGTTTCTCCGCATTTCCCACATCTCCCTCTTTCCCATTATTTCCCTCGCGTGTCTCTTTCCCCTCGCCTGTGTCTCTCTCCCCTCTTCCTTTCGGTCCCAATTTTCCCTATTTTCTCGCTCCTTCCCCCATTCCCTCTTACTCCTCCACTCTCTCTCTTCCCTTGCCGTCACGGTTTCTCTGGTTTTCCCACATTTCCCTCTTTCCCATCTTTTCCCTCGCGTGTCTCTTTCCCCTCGCTTGTGTCTCTCTCCCCTCTTCCTTTCGGTCCCAATGTTCCCTATTTTCTCGCTCCTTCCCCCATTCCCTCTCACTCCTCCACTCTCTCTCTTCCCTCGGCTGTCACTGTTCTCCGGCTTTCCCACAAATCCCTCTTTTCCATCTGTTCCCTCGCCTTACTCTTTCCCCTCGCCTGTGTCTCTCTCCTCTCTTCCTTCGGTCTCTATTTCCCCCACTTTCTCTCACCTTCCCCCATTCCCTCTCACTCCTCCACTCTCTCTTTTCCCTCGGCCGTCACGGTTTCTCCGCATTTCCCACATCTCCCTCTTTCCCATTATTTCCCTCGCGTGTCTCTTTCCCCTCGCCTGTGTCTCTCTCCCCTCTTCCTTTCGGTCCCAATTTTCCCTATTTTCTCGCTCCTTCCCCCATTCCCTCTCACTCCTCCACTCTCTCTCTTCCCTCGGCCGTCACGGTTTCTCCGCATTTCCCACATCTCCCTCTTTCCCATTATTTCCCTCGCGTGTCTCTTTCCCCTCGCCTGTGTCTCTCTCCTCTCTTCCTTCGGTCTCTATTTCCCCCACTTTCTCTCACCTTCCCCCATTCCCTCTCACTCCTCCACTCTCTCTCTTCCGTCGGCCGTCACGGTTTCTCCGCATTTCCCACATCTCCCTCTTTCCCATTATTTCCCTCGCGTGTCTCTTTCCCCTCGCCTGTGTCTCTCTCCCCTCTTCCTTTCGGTCCCAATTTTCCCTATTTTCTCGCTCCTTCCCCCATTCCCTCTCACTCCTCCACTCTCTCTCTTCCCTCGGCCGTCACGGTTTCTCCGCATTTCCCACATCTCCCTCTTTCCCATTATTTCCCTCGCGTGTCTCTTTCCCCTCGCCTGTGTCTCTCTCCCCTCTTCCTTTCGGTCCCAATTTTCCCTATTTTCTCGCTCCTTCCCCCATTCCCTCTCACTCCTCCACTCTCTCTCTTCCCTCGGCCGTCACGGTTTCTCCGCATTTCCCACATCTCCCTCTTTCCCATTATTTCCCTCGCGTGTCTCTTTCCCCTCGCCTGTGTCTCTCTCCCCTCTTCCTTTCGGTCCCAATTTTCCCTATTTTCTCGCTCCTTCCCCCATTCCCTCTCACTCCTCCACTCTCTCTCTTCCCTTGCCGTCACGGTTTCTCTGGTTTTCCCACATTTCCCTCTTTCCCATCTTTTCCCTCGCGTGTCTCTTTCCCCTCGCTTGTGTCTCTCTCCCCTCTTCCTTTCGGTCCCAATGTTCCCTATTTTCTCGCTCCTTCCCCCATTCCCTCTCACTCCTCCACTCTCTCTCTTCCCTCGGCTGTCACTGTTCTCCGGCTTTCCCACAAATCCCTCTTTTCCATCTGTTCCCTCGCCTTACTCTTTCCCCTCGCCTGTGTCTCTCTCCTCTCTTCCTTCGGTCTCTATTTCCCCCACTTTCTCTCGCCTTCCCCCATTCCCTCTCACTCCTCCACTCTCTCTCTTCCCTTGGCCGTCACGGTTTCTCCGGCTTCCCCACATCTCCCTCTTTCCCATCTTTTCCCCCACGTGTCTCTTTCCCCTCGCCTGTGTCTCTCTCCCCTCTTCCTTTCGCTCCCAATGTTCCCTATTTTCTCGCTCCTTCCCCCATTCCCTCTCACTCCTCCACTCTCTCTCTTCCCTCGGCTGTCACTGTTCTCCGGCTTTCCCACAAATCCCTCTTTTCCATCTGTTCCCTCGCCTTACTCTTTCCCCTCGCCTGTGTCTCTCTCCTCTCTTCCTTCGGTCTCTATTTCCCCCACTTTCTCTCGCCTTCCCCCATTCCCTCTCACTCCTCCACTCTCTCTCTTCCCTAGGCCGTCACGGTTTCTCCGGCTTCCCCACATCTCCCTCTTTCCCATCTTTTCCCCCACGTGTCTCTTTCCCCTCGCCTGTGTCTCTCTCCCCTCTTCCTTTCGCTCCCAATGTTCCCTATTTTCTCGCTCCTTCCCCCCTTCCCTCTCACTCCTCCACTCTCTCTCTTCCCTCGGCTGTCACTGTTCTCCGGCTTTCCCACAAATCCCACTTTTCCATCTGTTAACTCGCCTTACTCTTTCCCCTCGCCTGTGTCTCTCTCCTCTCTTCCTTCGGTCTCTATTTCCCCCAATTTCTCTCGCCTTCCCCCATTCCCTCTCACTCCTCCACTCTCTCTCTTCCCTCGGCTGTCACTGTTCTCCGGCTTCCCCACATCTCCCTCTTTTCCATCTGTTCCCTCGCGTGCCTCTTTCCCCTCGCCTGTGTCTCTCTCCTCTCTTCCTTCGGTCTCTATTTCCCCCACTTTCTCTCGCCTTCCCCCATTCCCTCTCACTCCTCCACTCTCTCTCTTCCCTCGGCCGTCACGGTTTCTCCGCATTTCCCACATCTCCCTCTTTCCCATTATTTCCCTCGCGTGTCTCTTTCCCATCGCCTGTGTCTCTCTCCCCTCTTCCTTTCGGTCCCCATTTTCCCTATTTTCTCGCTCCTTCCCCCCTTCCCTCTCACTCCTCCACTCTCTCTCTTCCCTCGGCTGTCACTGTTCTCCGGCTTTCCCACAAATCCCTCTTTTCCATCTGTTAACTCGCCTTACTCTTTCCCCTCGCCTGTGTCTCTCTCCTCTCTTCCTTCGGTCTCTATTTCCCTCACTTTCTCTCGCCTTCCCCCATTCCCTCTCACTCCTCCACTCTCTCTCTTCCCTCGGCCGTCACGGTTTCTCCGCATTTCCCACATCTCCCTCTTTCCCATTATTTCCCTCGCGTGTCTCTTTCCCCTCGCCTGTGTCTCTCTCCCCTCTTCCTTTCGGTCTCTATTTCCCCCACTTTCTCTCACCTTCCCCCATTCCCTCTCACTCCTCCACTCTCTCTCTTCCCTCGGCCGTCACGGTTTCTCCGCATTTCCCACATCTCCCTCTTTCCCATTATTTCCCTCGCGTGTCTCTTTCCCCTCGCCTGTGTCTCTCTCCCCTCTTCCTTTCGGTCCCAATTGTCCCTATTTTCTCGCTCCTTCCCCCATTCCCTCTCACTCCTCCACTCTCTCTCTTCCCTCGGCCGTCACGGTTTCTCCGCATTTCCCACATCTCCCTCTTTCCCATTATTTCCCTCGCGTGTCTCTTTCCCCTCGCCTGTGTCTCTCTCCTCTCTTCCTTCGGTCTCTATTTCCCCCACTTTCTCTCGCCTTCCCCCCTTCCCTCTCACTCCTCCACTCTCTCTCTTCCCTCGGCCGTCACGGTTTCTCCGCATTTCCCACATCTCCCTCTTTCCCATTATTTCCCTCGCGTGTCTCTTTCCCCTCGCCTGTGTCTCTCTCCCCTCTTCCTTTCGGTCCCAATTGTCCCTATTTTCTCGCTCCTTCCCCCATTCCCTCTCACTCCTCCACTCTCTCTCTTCCCTCGGCCGTCACGGTTTCTCCGCATTTCCCACATCTCCCTCTTTCCCATTATTTCCCTCGCGTGTCTCTTTCCCCTCGCCTGTGTCTCTCTCCTCTCTTCCTTCGGTCTCTATTTCCCCCACTTTCTCTCGCCTTCCCCCCTTCCCTCTCACTCCTCCACTCTCTCTCTTCCCTCGGCCGTCACGGTTTCTCCGCATTTCCCACATCTCCCTCTTTCCCATTATTTCCCTCGCGTGTCTCTTTCCCCTCGCCTGTGTCTCTCTCCCCTCTTCCTTTCGGTCCCAATTTTCCCTATTTTCTCGCTCCTTCCCCCATTCCCTCTCACTCCTCCACTCTCTCTCTTCCCTTGGCCGTCACGGTTTCTCCGCATTTCCCACATCTCCCTCTTTCCCATTATTTCCCTCGCGTGTCTCTTTCCCCTCGCCTGTGTCTCTCTCCCCTCTTCCTTTCGGTCCCAATTTTCCCTATTTTCTCGCTCCTTCCCCCATTCCCTCTCACTCCTCCACTCTCTCTCTTCCCTCGGCCGTCACGGTTTCTCCGCATTTCCCACATCTCCCTCTTTCCCATTATTTCCCTCGCGTGTCTCTTTCCCCTCGCCTGTGTCTCTCTCCCCTCTTCCTTTCGGTCCCAATTTTCCCTATTTTCTCGCTCCTTCCCCCATTCCCTCTTACTCCTCCACTCT
Organism: Astur gentilis; assembly: GCF_929443795.1. Taxonomy (NCBI): domain Eukaryota; kingdom Metazoa; phylum Chordata; class Aves; order Accipitriformes; family Accipitridae; genus Astur; species Astur gentilis. The sequence continues at coordinate 19,403,431 of NC_064918.1, read as the reverse complement.
CTCTCTTCCCTTGCCGTCACGGTTTCTCTGGTTTTCCCACATCTCCCTCTTTCCCATCTTTTCCCTCGCGTGTCTCTGTCCCCTCGCTTGTGTCTCTCTCCCCTCTTCCTTTCGGTCCCAATGTTCCCTATTTTCTCGCTCCTTCCCCCATTCCCTCTCACTCCTCCACTCTCTCTCTTCCCTCGGCTGTCACTGTTCTCCGGCTTTCCCACAAATCCCTCTTTTCCATCTGTTCCCTCGCCTTACTCTTTCCCCTCGCCTGTGTCTCTCTCCTCTCTTCCTTCGGTCTCTATTTCCCCCACTTTCTCTCACCTTCCCCCATTCCCTCTCACTCCTCCACTCTCTCTTTTCCCTCGGCCGTCACGGTTTCTCCGCATTTCCCACATCTCCCTCTTTCCCATTATTTCCCTCGCGTGTCTCTTTCCCCTCGCCTGTGTCTCTCTCCCCTCTTCCTTTCGGTCCCAATTTTCCCTATTTTCTCGCTCCTTCCCCCATTCCCTCTCACTCCTCCACTCTCTCTCTTCCCTCGGCCGTCACGGTTTCTCCGCATTTCCCACATCTCCCTCTTTCCCATTATTTCCCTCGCGTGTCTCTTTCCCCTCGCCTGTGTCTCTCTCCTCTCTTCCTTCGGTCTCTATTTCCCCCACTTTCTCTCACCTTCCCCCATTCCCTCTCACTCCTCCACTCTCTCTCTTCCGTCGGCCGTCACGGTTTCTCCGCATTTCCCACATCTCCCTCTTTCCCATTATTTCCCTCGCGTGTCTCTTTCCCCTCGCCTGTGTCTCTCTCCCCTCTTCCTTTCGGTCCCAATTTTCCCTATTTTCTCGCTCCTTCCCCCATTCCCTCTCACTCCTCCACTCTCTCTCTTCCCTCGGCCGTCACGGTTTCTCCGCATTTCCCACATCTCCCTCTTTCCCATTATTTCCCTCGCGTGTCTCTTTCCCCTCGCCTGTGTCTCTCTCCCCTCTTCCTTTCGGTCCCAATTTTCCCTATTTTCTCGCTCCTTCCCCCATTCCCTCTCACTCCTCCACTCTCTCTCTTCCCTCGGCCGTCACGGTTTCTCCGCATTTCCCACATCTCCCTCTTTCCCATTATTTCCCTCGCGTGTCTCTTTCCCCTCGCCTGTGTCTCTCTCCCCTCTTCCTTTCGGTCCCAATTTTCCCTATTTTCTCGCTCCTTCCCCCATTCCCTCTCACTCCTCCACTCTCTCTCTTCCCTTGCCGTCACGGTTTCTCTGGTTTTCCCACATTTCCCTCTTTCCCATCTTTTCCCTCGCGTGTCTCTTTCCCCTCGCTTGTGTCTCTCTCCCCTCTTCCTTTCGGTCCCAATGTTCCCTATTTTCTCGCTCCTTCCCCCATTCCCTCTCACTCCTCCACTCTCTCTCTTCCCTCGGCTGTCACTGTTCTCCGGCTTTCCCACAAATCCCTCTTTTCCATCTGTTCCCTCGCCTTACTCTTTCCCCTCGCCTGTGTCTCTCTCCTCTCTTCCTTCGGTCTCTATTTCCCCCACTTTCTCTCGCCTTCCCCCATTCCCTCTCACTCCTCCACTCTCTCTCTTCCCTTGGCCGTCACGGTTTCTCCGGCTTCCCCACATCTCCCTCTTTCCCATCTTTTCCCCCACGTGTCTCTTTCCCCTCGCCTGTGTCTCTCTCCCCTCTTCCTTTCGCTCCCAATGTTCCCTATTTTCTCGCTCCTTCCCCCATTCCCTCTCACTCCTCCACTCTCTCTCTTCCCTCGGCTGTCACTGTTCTCCGGCTTTCCCACAAATCCCTCTTTTCCATCTGTTCCCTCGCCTTACTCTTTCCCCTCGCCTGTGTCTCTCTCCTCTCTTCCTTCGGTCTCTATTTCCCCCACTTTCTCTCGCCTTCCCCCATTCCCTCTCACTCCTCCACTCTCTCTCTTCCCTTGGCCGTCACGGTTTCTCCGGCTTCCCCACATCTCCCTCTTTCCCATCTTTTCCCCCACGTGTCTCTTTCCCCTCGCCTGTGTCTCTCTCCCCTCTTCCTTTCGCTCCCAATGTTCCCTATTTTCTCGCTCCTTCCCCCCTTCCCTCTCACTCCTCCACTCTCTCTCTTCCCTCGGCTGTCACTGTTCTCCGGCTTTCCCACAAATCCCACTTTTCCATCTGTTAACTCGCCTTACTCTTTCCCCTCGCCTGTGTCTCTCTCCTCTCTTCCTTCGGTCTCTATTTCCCCCAATTTCTCTCGCCTTCCCCCATTCCCTCTCACTCCTCCACTCTCTCTCTTCCCTCGGCTGTCACTGTTCTCCGGCTTCCCCACATCTCCCTCTTTTCCATCTGTTCCCTCGCGTGCCTCTTTCCCCTCGCCTGTGTCTCTCTCCTCTCTTCCTTCGGTCTCTATTTCCCCCACTTTCTCTCGCCTTCCCCCATTCCCTCTCACTCCTCCACTCTCTCTCTTCCCTCGGCCGTCACGGTTTCTCCGCATTTCCCACATCTCCCTCTTTCCCATTATTTCCCTCGCGTGTCTCTTTCCCCTCGCCTGTGTCTCTCTCCCCTCTTCCTTTCGGTCCCCATTTTCCCTATTTTCTCGCTCCTTCCCCCCTTCCCTCTCACTCCTCCACTCTCTCTCTTCCCTCGGCTGTCACTGTTCTCCGGCTTTCCCACAAATCCCTCTTTTCCATCTGTTAACTCGCCTTACTCTTTCCCCTCGCCTGTGTCTCTCTCCTCTCTTCCTTCGGTCTCTATTTCCCTCACTTTCTCTCGCCTTCCCCCATTCCCTCTCACTCCTCCACTCTCTCTCTTCCCTCGGCCGTCACGGTTTCTCCGCATTTCCCACATCTCCCTCTTTCCCATTATTTCCCTCGCGTGTCTCTTTCCCCTCGCCTGTGTCTCTCTCCCCTCTTCCTTTCGGTCTCTATTTCCCCCACTTTCTCTCACCTTCCCCCATTCCCTCTCACTCCTCCACTCTCTCTCTTCCCTCGGCCGTCACGGTTTCTCCGCATTTCCCACATCTCCCTCTTTCCCATTATTTCCCTCGCGTGTCTCTTTCCCCTCGCCTGTGTCTCTCTCCCCTCTTCCTTTCGGTCCCAATTGTCCCTATTTTCTCGCTCCTTCCCCCATTCCCTCTCACTCCTCCACTCTCTCTCTTCCCTCGGCCGTCACGGTTTCTCCGCATTTCCCACATCTCCCTCTTTCCCATTATTTCCCTCGCGTGTCTCTTTCCCCTCGCCTGTGTCTCTCTCCTCTCTTCCTTCGGTCTCTATTTCCCCCACTTTCTCTCGCCTTCCCCCCTTCCCTCTCACTCCTCCACTCTCTCTCTTCCCTCGGCCGTCACGGTTTCTCCGCATTTCCCACATCTCCCTCTTTCCCATTATTTCCCTCGCGTGTCTCTTTCCCCTCGCCTGTGTCTCTCTCCCCTCTTCCTTTCGGTCCCAATTTTCCCTATTTTCTCGCTCCTTCCCCCATTCCCTCTCACTCCTCCACTCTCTCTCTTCCCTCGGCCGTCACGGTTTCTCCGCATTTCCCACATCTCCCTCTTTCCCATTATTTCCCTCGCGTGTCTCTTTCCCCTCGCCTGTGTCTCTCTCCCCTCTTCCTTTCGGTCCCAATTTTCCCTATTTTCTCGCTCCTTCCCCCATTCCCTCTCACTCCTCCACTCTCTCTCTTCCCTTGCCGTCACGGTTTCTCTGGTTTTCCCACATTTCCCTCTTTCCCATCTTTTCCCTCGCGTGTCTCTTTCCCCTCGCTTGTGTCTCTCTCCCCTCTTCCTTTCGGTCCCAATGTTCCCTATTTTCTCGCTCCTTCCCCCATTCCCTCTCACTCCTCCACTCTCTCTCTTCCCTCGGCTGTCACTGTTCTCCGGCTTTCCCACAAATCCCTCTTTTCCATCTGTTCCCTCGCCTTACTCTTTCCCCTCGCCTGTGTCTCTCTCCTCTCTTCCTTCGGTCTCTATTTCCCCCACTTTCTCTCGCCTTCCCCCATTCCCTCTCACTCCTCCACTCTCTCTCTTCCCTTGGCCGTCACGGTTTCTCCGGCTTCCCCACATCTCCCTCTTTCCCATCTTTTCCCCCACGTGTCTCTTTCCCCTCGCCTGTGTCTCTCTCCCCTCTTCCTTTCGCTCCCAATGTTCCCTATTTTCTCGCTCCTTCCCCCATTCCCTCTCACTCCTCCACTCTCTCTCTTCCCTCGGCTGTCACTGTTCTCCGGCTTTCCCACAAATCCCTCTTTTCCATCTGTTCCCTCGCCTTACTCTTTCCCCTCGCCTGTGTCTCTCTCCTCTCTTCCTTCGGTCTCTATTTCCCCCACTTTCTCTCGCCTTCCCCCATTCCCTCTCACTCCTCCACTCTCTCTCTTCCCTTGGCCGTCACGGTTTCTCCGGCTTCCCCACATCTCCCTCTTTCCCATCTTTTCCCCCACGTGTCTCTTTCCCCTCGCCTGTGTCTCTCTCCCCTCTTCCTTTCGCTCCCAATGTTCCCTATTTTCTCGCTCCTTCCCCCCTTCCCTCTCACTCCTCCACTCTCTCTCTTCCCTCGGCTGTCACTGTTTTCCGGCTTTCCCACAAATCCCACTTTTCCATCTGTTAACTCGCCTTACTCTTTCCCCTCGCCTGTGTCTCTCTCCTCTCTTCCTTCGGTCTCTATTTCCCCCAATTTCTCTCGCCTTCCCCCATTCCCTCTCACTCCTCCACTCTCTCTCTTCCCTCGGCTGTCACTGTTCTCCGGCTTCCCCACATCTCCCTCTTTTCCATCTGTTCCCTCGCGTGCCTCTTTCCCCTCGCCTGTGTCTCTCTCCTCTCTTCCTTCGGTCTCTATTTCCCCCACTTTCTCTCGCCTTCCCCCATTCCCTCTCACTCCTCCACTCTCTCTCTTCCCTCGGCCGTCACGGTTTCTCCGCATTTCCCACATCTCCCTCTTTCCCATTATTTCCCTCGCGTGTCTCTTTCCCATCGCCTGTGTCTCTCTCCCCTCTTCCTTTCGGTCCCCATTTTCCCTATTTTCTCGCTCCTTCCCCCCTTCCCTCTCACTCCTCCACTCTCTCTCTTCCCTCGGCTGTCACTGTTCTCCGGCTTTCCCACAAATCCCTCTTTTCCATCTGTTCCCTCGCGTGCCTCTTTCCCCTCGCCTGTGTCTCTCTCCTCTCTTCCTTCGGTCTCTATTTCCCTCACTTTCTCTCGCCTTCCCCCATTCCCTCTCACTCCTCCACTCTCTCTCTTCCCTCGGCCGTCACGGTTTCTCCGCATTTCCCACATCTCCCTCTTTCCCATTATTTCCCTCGCGTGTCTCTTTCCCCTCGCCTGTGTCTCTCTCCCCTCTTCCTTTCGGTCCCAATTTTCCCTATTTTCTCGCTCCTTCCCCCATTCCCTCTCACTCCTCCACTCTCTCTCTTCCCTTGCCGTCACGGTTTCTCTGGTTTTCCCACATTTCCCTCTTTCCCATCTTTTCCCTCGCGTGTCTCTTTCCCCTCGCTTGTGTCTCTCTCCCCTCTTCCTTTCGGTCCCAATGTTCCCTATTTTCTCGCTCCTTCCCCCATTCCCTCTCACTCCTCCACTCTCTCTCTTCCCTCGGCTGTCACTGTTCTCCGGCTTTCCCACAAATCCCTCTTTTCCATCTGTTCCCTCGCGTGCCTCTTTCCCCTCGCCTGTGTCTCTCTCCTCTCTTCCTTCGGTCTCTATTTCCCTCACTTTCTCTCGCCTTCCCCCATTCCCTCTCACTCCTCCACTCTCTCTCTTCCCTCGGCCGTCACGGTTTCTCCGCATTTCCCACATCTCCCTCTTTCCCATTATTTCCCTCGCGTGTCTCTTTCCCCTCGCCTGTGTCTCTCTCCCCTCTTCCTTTCGGTCCCAATTTTCCCTATTTTCTCGCTCCTTCCCCCATTCCCTCTCACTCCTCCACTCTCTCTCTTCCCTTGCCGTCACGGTTTCTCTGGTTTTCCCACATTTCCCTCTTTCCCATCTTTTCCCTCGCGTGTCTCTTTCCCCTCGCCTGTGTCTCTGTCCCCTCTTCCTTTCGCTCCCAATGTTCCCTATTTTCTCGCTCCTTCCCCCATTCCCTCTCACTCCTCCACTCTCTCTCTTCCCTCGGCTGTCACTGTTCTCTGGCTTTCCCACAAATCCCTCTTTTCCATCTGTTCCCTCGCCTTACTCTTTCCCCTCGCCTGTGTCTCTCTCCTCTCTTCCTTCGGTCTCTATTTCCCCCACTTTCTCTCGCCTTCCCCCATTCCCTCTCACTCCTCCACTCTCTCTCTTCCCTTGGCCGTCACGGTTTCTCCGGCTTCCCCACATCTCCCTCTTTCCCATCTTTTCCCCCACGTGTCTCTTTCCCCTCGCCTGTGTCTCTCTCCCCTCTTCCTTTCGCTCCCAATGTTCCCTATTTTCTCGCTCCTTCCCCCCTTCCCTCTCACTCCTCCACTCTCTCTTCCCTCGGCTGTCACTGTTCTCCAGCTTTCCCACAAATCCCTCTTTTCCGTCTGTTCCCTCGCCTTACTCTTTCCCCTCGCCTGTGTCTCTCTCCTCTCTTCCTTCGGTCTCTATTTCCCCCACTTTCTCTCGCCTTCCCCCATTCCCTCTCACTCCTCCGCTCTCTCTCTTCCCTTGGCCGTCACGGTTTCTCCGGCTTCCCCACATCTCCCTCTTTCCCATCTTTTCCCCCACGTGTCTCTTTCCCCTCGCCTGTGTCTCTCTCCCCTCTTCCTTTCGCTCCCAATGTTCCCTATTTTCTCGCTCCTTCCCCCCTTCCCTCTCACTCCTCCACTCTCTCTCTTCCCTCGGCTGTCACTGTTCTCCGGCTTTCCCACAAATCCCTCTTTTCCATCTGTTAACTCGCCTTACTCTTTCCCCTCGCCTGTGTCTCTCTCCTCTCTTCCTTCGGTCTCTATTTCCCCCAATTTCTCTCACCTTCCCCCATTCCCTCTCACTCCTCCACTCTCTCTCTTCCCTCGGCTGTCACTGTTCTCCGGCTTCCCCACATCTCCCTCTTTTCCATCTGTTCCCTCGCGTGCCTCTTTCCCCTCGCCTGTGTCTCTCTCCTCTCTTCCTTCGGTCTCTATTTCCCCCACTTTCTCTCGCCTTCCCCCATTCCCTCTCACTCCTCCACTCTCTCTCTTCCCTCGGCCGTCACGGTTTCTCCGCATTTCCCACATCTCCCTCTTTCCCATTATTTCCCTCGCGTGTCTCTTTCCCCTCGCCTGTGTCTCTCTCCCCTCTTCCTTTCGGTCCCCATTTTCCCTATTTTCTCGCTCCTTCCCCCCTTCCCTCTCACTCCTCCACTCTCTCTCTTCCCTCGGCTGTCACTGTTCTCCGGCTTTCCCACAAATCCCTCTTTTCCATCTGTTCCCTCGCGTGCCTCTTTCCCCTCGCCTGTGTCTCTCTCCTCTCTTCCTTCGGTCTCTATTTCCCTCACTTTCTCTCGCCTTCCCCCATTCCCTCTCACTCCTCCACTCTCTCTCTTCCCTCGGCCGTCACGGTTTCTCCGCATTTCCCACATCTCCCTCTTTCCCATTATTTCCCTCGCGTGTCTCTTTCCCCTCGCCTGTGTCTCTCTCCTCTCTTTCTTCGGTCTCTATTTCCCCCACTTTCTCTCGCCTTCCCCCATTCCCTCTCACTCCTCCACTCTCTCTCTTCCCTTGCCGACACGGTTTCTCTGGTTTTCCCACATTTCCCTCTTTCCCATCTTTTACCTCGCGTGTCTCTTTGTCCTCGCCTGTGTCTCTCTCCCCTCTTCCTTTCGGTCCCAATTTTCCCTATTTTCTCGCTCCTTCCCCCCTTCCCTCTCACTCCTCCACTCTCTCTCTTCCCTCGGCTGTCACTGTTCTCCGGCTTTCCCACAAATCCCTCTTTTCCATATGTTCCCTCGCGTGCCTCTTTCCCCTCGCCTGTGTCTCTCTCCTCTCTTCCTTCGGTCTCTATTTCCCCCACTTTCTCTCGCCTTCCCCCATTCCCTCTCACTCCTCCACTCTCTCTCTTCCCTCGGCCGTCACGGTTTCTCCGCATTTCCCACATCTCCCTCTTTCCCATTATTTCCCTCGCGTGTCTCTTTCCCCTCGCCTGTGTCTCTCTCCCCTCTTCCTTTCGGTCCCAATGTTCCCTATTTTCTCGCTCCTTCCCCCATTCCCTCTCACTCCTCCACTCTCTCTCTTCCCTCGGCTGTCACTGTTCTCCGGCTTTCCCACAAATCCCTCTTTTCCATCTGTTCCCTCGCCTTACTCTTTCCCCTCGCCTGTGTCTCTCTCCTCTTTTCCTTCGGTCTCTATTTCCCCCACTTTCTCTCGCCTTCCCCCATTCCCTCTCACTCCTCCACTCTCTCTCTTCCCTTGCCGTCACGGTTTCTCCGGCTTCCCCACATCTCCCTCTTTCCCATCTTTTCCCCCACGTGTCTCTTTCCCCTCGCCTGTGTCTCTCTCCTCTCTTCCTTCGGTCTCTATTTCCCCCACTTTCTCTCGCCTTCCCCCATTCCCTCTCACTCCTCCACTCTCTCTCTTCCCTCGGCCGTCACGGTTTCTCCGCATTTCCCACATCTCCCTCTTTCCCATTATTTCCCTCGCGTGTCTCTTTCCCCTCGCCTGTGTCTCTCTCCCCTCTTCCTTTCGGTCCCAATTTTCCCTATTTTCTCGCTCCTTCCCCCATTCCCTCTCACTCCTCCACTCTCTCTCTTCCCTTGCCGTCACGGTTTCTCTGGTTTTCCCACATTTCCCTCTTTCCCATCTTTTCCCTCGCGTGTCTCTTTCCCCTCGCTTGTGTCTCTCTCCCCTCTTCCTTTCGGTCCCAATGTTCCCTATTTTCTCGCTCCTTCCCCCATTCCCTCTCACTCCTCCACTCTCTCTCTTCCCTCGGCTGTCACTGTTCTCCGGCTTTCCCACAAATCCCTCTTTTCCATCTGTTCCCTCGCCTTACTCTTTCCCCTCGCCTGTGCCTCTCTCCTCTCTTCCTTCGGTCTCTATTTCCCCCACTTTCTCTCGCCTTCCCCCATTCCCTCTCACTCCTCCACTCTCTCTCTTCCCTTGGCCGTCACGGTTTCTCCGGCTTCCCCACATCTCCCTCTTTCCCATCTTTTCCCCCACGTGTCTCTTTCCCCTCGCCTGTGTCTCTCTCCCCTCTTCCTTTCGCTCCCAATGTTCCCTATTTTCTCGCTCCTTCCCCCCTTCCCTCTCACTCCTCCACTCTCTCTCTTCCCTCGGCTGTCACTGTTCTCCGGCTTTCCCACAAATCCCTCTTTTCCATCTGTTAACTCGCCTTACCCTTTCCCCTCGCCTGTGTCTCTCTCCTCTCTTCCTTCGGTCTCTATTTCCCCCAATTTCTCTCGCCTTCCCCCATTCCCTCTCACTCCTCCACTCTCTCTCTTCCCTCGGCTGTCACTGTTCTCCGGCTTCCCCACATCTCCCTCTTTTCCATCTGTTCCCTCGCGTGCCTCTTTCCCCTCCCCTGTGTCTCTCTCCTCTCTTCCTTCGGTCTCTATTTCCCCCACTTTCTCTCGCCTTCCCCCATTCCCTCTCACTCCTCCACTCTCTCTCTTCCCTCGGCCGTCACGGTTTCTCCGCATTTCCCACATCTCCCTCTTTCCCATTATTTCCCTCGCGTGTCTCTTTCCCATCGCCTGTGTCTCTCTCCCCTCTTCCTTTCGGTCCCCATTTTCCCTATTTTCTCGCTCCTTCCCCCCTTCCCTCTCACTCCTCCACTCTCTCTCTTCCCTCGGCTGTCACTGTTCTCCGGCTTTCCCACAAATCCCTCTTTTCCATCTGTTCCCTCGCGTGCCTCTTTCCCCTCGCCTGTGTCTCTCTCCTCTCTTCCTTCGGTCTCTATTTCCCTCACTTTCTCTCGCCTTCCCCCATTCCCTCTCACTCCTCCACTCTCTCTCTTCCCTCGGCCGTCACGGTTTCTCCGCATTTCCCACATCTCCCTCTTTCCCATTATTTCCCTCGCGTGTCTCTTTCCCCTCGCCTGTGTCTCTCTCCTCTCTTCCTTCGGTCTCTATTTCCCCCACTTTCTCTCGCCTTCCCCCCTTCCCTCTCACTCCTCCACTCTCTCTCTTCCCTCGGCCGTCACGGTTTCTCCGCATTTCCCACATCTCCCTCTTTCCCATTATTTCCCTCGCGTGTCTCTTTCCCCTCGCCTGTGTCTCTCTCCCCTCTTCCTTTCGGTCCCAATTTTCCCTATTTTCTCGCTCCTTCCCCCATTCCCTCTCACTCCTCCACTCTCTCTCTTCCCTTGCCGTCACGGTTTCTCTGGTTTTCCCACATTTCCCTCTTTCCCATCTTTTCCCTCGCGTGTCTCTTTCCCCTCGCTTGTGTCTCTCTCCCCTCTTCCTTTCGGTCCCAATGTTCCCTATTTTCTCGCTCCTTCCCCCATTCCCTCTCACTCCTCCACTCTCTCTCTTCCCTCGGCTGTCACTGTTCTCCGGCTTTCCCACAAATCCCTCTTTTCCATCTGTTCCCTCGCCTTACTCTTTCCCCTCGCCTGTGTCTCTCTCCTCTCTTCCTTCGGTCTCTATTTCCCCCACTTTCTCTCACCTTCCCCCATTCCCTCTCACTCCTCCACTCTCTCTCTTCCCTCGGCCGTCACGGTTTCTCCGCATTTCCCACATCTCCCTCTTTCCCATTATTTCCCTCGCGTGTCTCTTTCCCCTCGCCTGTGTCTCTCTCCCCTCTTCCTTTCGGTCCCAATTTTCCCTATTTTCTCGCTCCTTCCCCCATTCCCTCTCACTCCTCCACTCTCTCTCTTCCCTCGGCCGTCACGGTTTCTCCGCATTTCCCACATCTCCCTCTTTCCCATTATTTCCCTCGCGTGTCTCTTTCCCCTCGCCTGTGTCTCTCTCCTCTCTTCCTTCGGTCTCTATTTCCCCCACTTTCTCTCACCTTCCCCCATTCCCTCTCACTCCTCCACTCTCTCTCTTCCCTCGGCCGTCACGGTTTCTCCGCATTTCCCACATCTCCCTCTTTCCCATTATTTCCCTCGCGTGTCTCTTTCCCCTCGCCTGTGTCTCTCTCCCCTCTTCCTTTCGGTCCCAATTTTCCCTATTTTCTCGCTCCTTCCCCCATTCCCTCTCACTCCTCCACTCTCTCTCTTCCCTTGGCCGTCACGGTTTCTCCGCATTTCCCACATCTCCCTCTTTCCCATTATTTCCCTCGCGTGTCTCTTTCCCCTCGCCTGTGTCTCTCTCCCCTCTTCCTTTCGGTCCCAATTTTCCCTATTTTCTCGCTCCTTCCCCCATTCCCTCTCACTCCTCCACTCTCTCTCTTCCCTCGGCCGTCACGGTTTCTCCGCATTTCCCACATCTCCCTCTTTCCCATTATTTCCCTCGCGTGTCTCTTTCCCCTCGCCTGTGTCTCTCTCCCCTCTTCCTTTCGGTCCCAATTTTCCCTATTTTCTCGCTCCTTCCCCCATTCCCTCTTACTCCTCCACTCTCTCTCTTCCCTTGCCGTCACGGTTTCTCTGGTTTTCCCACATTTCCCTCTTTCCCATCTTTTCCCTCGCGTGTCTCTTTCCCCTCGCTTGTGTCTCTCTCCACTCTTCCTTTCGGTCCCAATGTTCCCTATTTTCTCGCTCCTTCCCCCATTCCCTCTCACTCCTCCACTCTCTCTCTTCCCTCGGCTGTCACTGTTCTCCGGCTTTCCCACAAATCCCTCTTTTCCATCTGTTCCCTCGCCTTACTCTTTCCCCTCGCCTGTGTCTCTCTCCTCTCTTCCTTCGGTCTCTATTTCCCCCACTTTCTCTCACCTTCCCCCATTCCCTCTCACTCCTCCACTCTCTCTTTTCCCTCGGCCGTCACGGTTTCTCCGCATTTCCCACATCTCCCTCTTTCCCATTATTTCCCTCGCGTGTCTCTTTCCCCTCGCCTGTGTCTCTCTCCCCTCTTCCTTTCGGTCCCAATTGTCCCTATTTTCTCGCTCCTTCCCCCATTCCCTCTCACTCCTCCACTCTCTCTCTTCCCTCGGCCGTCACGGTTTCTCCGCATTTCCCACATCTCCCTCTTTCCCATTATTTCCCTCGCGTGTCTCTTTCCCCTCGCCTGTGTCTCTCTCCTCTCTTCCTTCGGTCTCTATTTCCCCCACTTTCTCTCGCCTTCCCCCCTTCCCTCTCACTCCTCCACTCTCTCTCTTCCCTCGGCCGTCACGGTTTCTCCGCATTTCCCACATCTCCCTCTTTCCCATTATTTCCCTCGCGTGTCTCTTTCCCCTCGCCTGTGTCTCTCTCCCCTCTTCCTTTCGGTCCCAATTTTCCCTATTTTCTCGCTCCTTCCCCCATTCCCTCTCACTCCTCCACTCTCTCTCTTCCCTTGCCGTCACGGTTTCTCTGGTTTTCCCACATTTCCCTCTTTCCCATCTTTTCCCTCGCGTGTCTCTTTCCCCTCGCTTGTGTCTCTCTCCCCTCTTCCTTTCGGTCCCAATGTTCCCTATTTTCTCGCTCCTTCCCCCATTCCCTCTCACTCCTCCACTCTCTCTCTTCCCTCGGCTGTCACTGTTCTCCGGCTTTCCCACAAATCCCTCTTTTCCATCTGTTCCCTCGCCTTACTCTTTCCCCTCGCCTGTGTCTCTCTCCTCTCTTCCTTCGGTCTCTATTTCCCCCACTTTCTCTCACCTTCCCCCATTCCCTCTCACTCCTCCACTCTCTCTCTTCCCTCGGCCGTCACGGTTTCTCCGCATTTCCCACATCTCCCTCTTTCCCATTATTTCCCTCGCGTGTCTCTTTCCCCTCGCCTGTGTCTCTCTCCCCTCTTCCTTTCGGTCCCAATTTTCCCTATTTTCTCGCTCCTTCCCCCATTCCCTCTCACTCCTCCACTCTCTCTCTTCCCTCGGCCGTCACGGTTTCTCCGCATTTCCCACATCTCCCTCTTTCCCATTATTTCCCTCGCGTGTCTCTTTCCCCTCGCCTGTGTCTCTCTCCTCTCTTCCTTCGGTCTCTATTTCCCCCACTTTCTCTCACCTTCCCCCATTCCCTCTCACTCCTCCACTCTCTCTCTTCCCTCGGCCGTCACGGTTTCTCCGCATTTCCCACATCTCCCTCTTTCCCATTATTTCCCTCGCGTGTCTCTTTCCCCTCGCCTGTGTCTCTCTCCCCTCTTCCTTTCGGTCCCAATTTTCCCTATTTTCTCGCTCCTTCCCCCATTCCCTCTCACTCCTCCACTCTCTCTCTTCCCTTGGCCGTCACGGTTTCTCCGCATTTCCCACATCTCCCTCTTTCCCATTATTTCCCTCGCGTGTCTCTTTCCCCTCGCCTGTGTCTCTCTCCCCTCTTCCTTTCGGTCCCAATTTTCCCTATTTTCTCGCTCCTTCCCCCATTCCCTCTCACTCCTCCACTCTCTCTCTTCCCTCGGCCGTCACGGTTTCTCCGCATTTCCCACATCTCCCTCTTTCCCATTATTTCCCTCGCGTGTCTCTTTCCCCTCGCCTGTGTCTCTCTCCCCTCTTCCTTTCGGTCCCAATTTTCCCTATTTTCTCGCTCCTTCCCCCATTCCCTCTTACTCCTCCACTCTCTCTCTTCCCTTGCCGTCACGGTTTCTCTGGTTTTCCCACATTTCCCTCTTTCCCATCTTTTCCCTCGCGTGTCTCTTTCCCCTCGCTTGTGTCTCTCTCCCCTCTTCCTTTCGGTCCCAATGTTCCCTATTTTCTCGCTCCTTCCCCCATTCCCTCTCACTCCTCCACTCTCTCTCTTCCCTCGGCTGTCACTGTTCTCCGGCTTTCCCACAAATCCCTCTTTTCCATCTGTTCCCTCGCCTTACTCTTTCCCCTCGCCTGTGTCTCTCTCCTCTCTTCCTTCGGTCTCTATTTCCCCCACTTTCTCTCACCTTCCCCCATTCCCTCTCACTCCTCCACTCTCTCTTTTCCCTCGGCCGTCACGGTTTCTCCGCATTTCCCACATCTCCCTCTTTCCCATTATTTCCCTCGCGTGTCTCTTTCCCCTCGCCTGTGTCTCTCTCCCCTCTTCCTTTCGGTCCCAATTTTCCCTATTTTCTCGCTCCTTCCCCCATTCCCTCTCACTCCTCCACTCTCTCTCTTCCCTCGGCCGTCACGGTTTCTCCGCATTTCCCACATCTCCCTCTTTCCCATTATTTCCCTCGCGTGTCTCTTTCCCCTCGCCTGTGTCTCTCTCCTCTCTTCCTTCGGTCTCTATTTCCCCCACTTTCTCTCACCTTCCCCCATTCCCTCTCACTCCTCCACTCTCTCTCTTCCGTCGGCCGTCACGGTTTCTCCGCATTTCCCACATCTCCCTCTTCCCCATTATTTCCCTCGCGTGTCTCTTTCCCCTCGCCTGTGTCTCTCTCCCCTCTTCCTTTCGGTCCCAATTTTCCCTATTTTCTCGCTCCTTCCCCCATTCCCTCTCACTCCTCCACTCTCTCTCTTCCCTCGGCCGTCACGGTTTCTCCGCATTTCCCACATCTCCCTCTTTCCCATTATTTCCCTCGCGTGTCTCTTTCCCCTCGCCTGTGTCTCTCTCCCCTCTTCCTTTCGGTCCCAATTTTCCCTATTTTCTCGCTCCTTCCCCCATTCCCTCTCACTCCTCCACTCTCTCTCTTCCCTCGGCCGTCACGGTTTCTCCGCATTTCCCACATCTCCCTCTTTCCCATTATTTCCCTCGCGTGTCTCTTTCCCCTCGCCTGTGTCTCTCTCCCCTCTTCCTTTCGGTCCCAATTTTCCCTATTTTCTCGCTCCTTCCCCCATTCCCTCTCACTCCTCCACTCTCTCTCTTCCCTTGCCGTCACGGTTTCTCTGGTTTTCCCACATTTCCCTCTTTCCCATCTTTTCCCTCGCGTGTCTCTTTCCCCTCGCTTGTGTCTCTCTCCCCTCTTCCTTTCGGTCCCAATGTTCCCTATTTTCTCGCTCCTTCCCCCATTCCCTCTCACTCCTCCACTCTCTCTCTTCCCTCGGCTGTCACTGTTCTCCGGCTTTCCCACAAATCCCTCTTTTCCATCTGTTCCCTCGCCTTACTCTTTCCCCTCGCCTGTGTCTCTCTCCTCTCTTCCTTCGGTCTCTATTTCCCCCACTTTCTCTCGCCTTCCCCCATTCCCTCTCACTCCTCCACTCTCTCTCTTCCCTTGGCCGTCACGGTTTCTCCGGCTTCCCCACATCTCCCTCTTTCCCATCTTTTCCCCCACGTGTCTCTTTCCCCTCGCCTGTGTCTCTCTCCCCTCTTCCTTTCGCTCCCAATGTTCCCTATTTTCTCGCTCCTTCCCCCATTCCCTCTCACTCCTCCACTCTCTCTCTTCCCTCGGCTGTCACTGTTCTCCGGCTTTCCCACAAATCCCTCTTTTCCATCTGTTCCCTCGCCTTACTCTTTCCCCTCGCCTGTGTCTCTCTCCTCTCTTCCTTCGGTCTCTATTTCCCCCACTTTCTCTCGCCTTCCCCCATTCCCTCTCACTCCTCCACTCTCTCTCTTCCCTTGGCCGTCACGGTTTCTCCGGCTTCCCCACATCTCCCTCTTTCCCATCTTTTCCCCCACGTGTCTCTTTCCCCTCGCCTGTGTCTCTCTCCCCTCTTCCTTTCGCTCCCAATGTTCCCTATTTTCTCGCTCCTTCCCCCCTTCCCTCTCACTCCTCCACTCTCTCTCTTCCCTCGGCTGTCACTGTTCTCCGGCTTTCCCACAAATCCCACTTTTCCATCTGTTAACTCGCCTTACTCTTTCCCCTCGCCTGTGTCTCTCTCCTCTCTTCCTTCGGTCTCTATTTCCCCCAATTTCTCTCGCCTTCCCCCATTCCCTCTCACTCCTCCACTCTCTCTCTTCCCTCGGCTGTCACTGTTCTCCGGCTTCCCCACATCTCCCTCTTTTCCATCTGTTCCCTCGCGTGCCTCTTTCCCCTCGCCTGTGTCTCTCTCCTCTCTTCCTTCGGTCTCTATTTCCCCCACTTTCTCTCGCCTTCCCCCATTCCCTCTCACTCCTCCACTCTCTCTCTTCCCTCGGCCGTCACGGTTTCTCCGCATTTCCCACATCTCCCTCTTTCCCATTATTTCCCTCGCGTGTCTCTTTCCCCTCGCCTGTGTCTCTCTCCCCTCTTCCTTTCGCTCCCAATGTTCCCTATTTTCTCGCTCCTTCCCCCATTCCCTCTCACTCCTCCACTCTCTCTCTTCCCTCGGCTGTCACTGTTCTCCGGCTTTCCCACAAATCCCTCTTTTCCATCTGTTCCCTCGCCTTACTCTTTCCCCTCGCCTGTGTCTCTCTCCTCTCTTCCTTCGGTCTCTATTTCCCCCACTTTCTCTCGCCTTCCCCCATTCCCTCTCACTCCTCCACTCTCTCTCTTCCCTTGGCCGTCACGGTTTCTCCGGCTTCCCCACATCTCCCTCTTTCCCATCTTTTCCCCCACGTGTCTCTTTCCCCTCGCCTGTGTCTCTCTCCCCTCTTCCTTTCGCTCCCAATGTTCCCTATTTTCTCGCTCCTTCCCCCCTTCCCTCTCACTCCTCCACTCTCTCTCTTCCCTCGGCTGTCACTGTTCTCCGGCTTTCCCACAAATCCCACTTTTCCATCTGTTAACTCGCCTTACTCTTTCCCCTCGCCTGTGTCTCTCTCCTCTCTTCCTTCGGTCTCTATTTCCCCCAATTTCTCTCGCCTTCCCCCATTCCCTCTCACTCCTCCACTCTCTCTCTTCCCTCGGCTGTCACTGTTCTCCGGCTTCCCCACATCTCCCTCTTTTCCATCTGTTCCCTCGCGTGCCTCTTTCCCCTCGCCTGTGTCTCTCTCCTCTCTTCCTTCGGTCTCTATTTCCCCCACTTTCTCTCGCCTTCCCCCATTCCCTCTCACTCCTCCACTCTCTCTCTTCCCTCGGCCGTCACGGTTTCTCCGCATTTCCCACATCTCCCTCTTTCCCATTATTTCCCTCGCGTGTCTCTTTCCCATCGCCTGTGTCTCTCTCCCCTCTTCCTTTCGGTCCCCATTTTCCCTATTTTCTCGCTCCTTCCCCCCTTCCCTCTCACTCCTCCACTCTCTCTCTTCCCTCGGCTGTCACTGTTCTCCGGCTTTCCCACAAATCCCTCTTTTCCATCTGTTAACTCGCCTTACTCTTTCCCCTCGCCTGTGTCTCTCTCCTCTCTTCCTTCGGTCTCTATTTCCCTCACTTTCTCTCGCCTTCCCCCATTCCCTCTCACTCCTCCACTCTCTCTCTTCCCTCGGCCGTCACGGTTTCTCCGCATTTCCCACATCTCCCTCTTTCCCATTATTTCCCTCGCGTGTCTCTTTCCCCTCGCCTGTGTCTCTCTCCCCTCTTCCTTTCGGTCTCTATTTCCCCCACTTTCTCTCACCTTCCCCCATTCCCTCTCACTCCTCCACTCTCTCTCTTCCCTCGGCCGTCACGGTTTCTCCGCATTTCCCACATCTCCCTCTTTCCCATTATTTCCCTCGCGTGTCTCTTTCCCCTCGCCTGTGTCTCTCTCCCCTCTTCCTTTCGGTCCCAATTGTCCCTATTTTCTCGCTCCTTCCCCCATTCCCTCTCACTCCTCCACTCTCTCTCTTCCCTCGGCCGTCACGGTTTCTCCGCATTTCCCACATCTCCCTCTTTCCCATTATTTCCCTCGCGTGTCTCTTTCCCCTCGCCTGTGTCTCTCTCCTCTCTTCCTTCGGTCTCTATTTCCCCCACTTTCTCTCGCCTTCCCCCCTTCCCTCTCACTCCTCCACTCTCTCTCTTCCCTCGGCCGTCACGGTTTCTCCGCATTTCCCACATCTCCCTCTTTCCCATTATTTCCCTCGCGTGTCTCTTTCCCCTCGCCTGTGTCTCTCTCCCCTCTTCCTTTCGGTCCCAATTGTCCCTATTTTCTCGCTCCTTCCCCCATTCCCTCTCACTCCTCCACTCTCTCTCTTCCCTCGGCCGTCACGGTTTCTCCGCATTTCCCACATCTCCCTCTTTCCCATTATTTCCCTCGCGTGTCTCTTTCCCCTCGCCTGTGTCTCTCTCCTCTCTTCCTTCGGTCTCTATTTCCCCCACTTTCTCTCGCCTTCCCCCCTTCCCTCTCACTCCTCCACTCTCTCTCTTCCCTCGGCCGTCACGGTTTCTCCGCATTTCCCACATCTCCCTCTTTCCCATTATTTCCCTCGCGTGTCTCTTTCCCCTCGCCTGTGTCTCTCTCCCCTCTTCCTTTCGGTCCCAATTTTCCCTATTTTCTCGCTCCTTCCCCCATTCCCTCTCACTCCTCCACTCTCTCTCTTCCCTTGGCCGTCACGGTTTCTCCGCATTTCCCACATCTCCCTCTTTCCCATTATTTCCCTCGCGTGTCTCTTTCCCCTCGCCTGTGTCTCTCTCCCCTCTTCCTTTCGGTCCCAATTTTCCCTATTTTCTCGCTCCTTCCCCCATTCCCTCTCACTCCTCCACTCTCTCTCTTCCCTCGGCCGTCACGGTTTCTCCGCATTTCCCACATCTCCCTCTTTCCCATTATTTCCCTCGCGTGTCTCTTTCCCCTCGCCTGTGTCTCTCTCCCCTCTTCCTTTCGGTCCCAATTTTCCCTATTTTCTCGCTCCTTCCCCCATTCCCTCTTACTCCTCCACTCTCTCTCTTCCCTTGCCGTCACGGTTTCTCTGGTTTTCCCACATTTCCCTCTTTCCCATCTTTTCCCTCGCGTGTCTCTTTCCCCTCGCTTGTGTCTCTCTCCCCTCTTCCTTTCGGTCCCAATGTTCCCTATTTTCTCGCTCCTTCCCCCATTCCCTCTCACTCCTCCACTCTCTCTCTTCCCTCGGCTGTCACTGTTCTCCGGCTTTCCCACAAATCCCTCTTTTCCATCTGTTCCCTCGCCTTACTCTTTCCCCTCGCCTGTGTCTCTCTCCTCTCTTCCTTCGGTCTCTATTTCCCCCACTTTCTCTCACCTTCCCCCATTCCCTCTCACTCCTCCACTCTCTCTTTTCCCTCGGCCGTCACGGTTTCTCCGCATTTCCCACATCTCCCTCTTTCCCATTATTTCCCTCGCGTGTCTCTTTCCCCTCGCCTGTGTCTCTCTCCCCTCTTCCTTTCGGTCCCAATTTTCCCTATTTTCTCGCTCCTTCCCCCATTCCCTCTCACTCCTCCACTCTCTCTCTTCCCTCGGCCGTCACGGTTTCTCCGCATTTCCCACATCTCCCTCTTTCCCATTATTTCCCTCGCGTGTCTCTTTCCCCTCGCCTGTGTCTCTCTCCTCTCTTCCTTCGGTCTCTATTTCCCCCACTTTCTCTCACCTTCCCCCATTCCCTCTCACTCCTCCACTCTCTCTCTTCCGTCGGCCGTCACGGTTTCTCCGCATTTCCCACATCTCCCTCTTTCCCATTATTTCCCTCGCGTGTCTCTTTCCCCTCGCCTGTGTCTCTCTCCCCTCTTCCTTTCGGTCCCAATTTTCCCTATTTTCTCGCTCCTTCCCCCATTCCCTCTCACTCCTCCACTCTCTCTCTTCCCTCGGCCGTCACGGTTTCTCCGCATTTCCCACATCTCCCTCTTTCCCATTATTTCCCTCGCGTGTCTCTTTCCCCTCGCCTGTGTCTCTCTCCCCTCTTCCTTTCGGTCCCAATTTTCCCTATTTTCTCGCTCCTTCCCCCATTCCCTCTCACTCCTCCACTCTCTCTCTTCCCTCGGCCGTCACGGTTTCTCCGCATTTCCCACATCTCCCTCTTTCCCATTATTTCCCTCGCGTGTCTCTTTCCCCTCGCCTGTGTCTCTCTCCCCTCTTCCTTTCGGTCCCAATTTTCCCTATTTTCTCGCTCCTTCCCCCATTCCCTCTCACTCCTCCACTCTCTCTCTTCCCTTGCCGTCACGGTTTCTCTGGTTTTCCCACATTTCCCTCTTTCCCATCTTTTCCCTCGCGTGTCTCTTTCCCCTCGCTTGTGTCTCTCTCCCCTCTTCCTTTCGGTCCCAATGTTCCCTATTTTCTCGCTCCTTCCCCCATTCCCTCTCACTCCTCCACTCTCTCTCTTCCCTCGGCTGTCACTGTTCTCCGGCTTTCCCACAAATCCCTCTTTTCCATCTGTTCCCTCGCCTTACTCTTTCCCCTCGCCTGTGTCTCTCTCCTCTCTTCCTTCGGTCTCTATTTCCCCCACTTTCTCTCGCCTTCCCCCATTCCCTCTCACTCCTCCACTCTCTCTCTTCCCTTGGCCGTCACGGTTTCTCCGGCTTCCCCACATCTCCCTCTTTCCCATCTTTTCCCCCACGTGTCTCTTTCCCCTCGCCTGTGTCTCTCTCCCCTCTTCCTTTCGCTCCCAATGTTCCCTATTTTCTCGCTCCTTCCCCCATTCCCTCTCACTCCTCCACTCTCTCTCTTCCCTCGGCTGTCACTGTTCTCCGGCTTTCCCACAAATCCCTCTTTTCCATCTGTTCCCTCGCCTTACTCTTTCCCCTCGCCTGTGTCTCTCTCCTCTCTTCCTTCGGTCTCTATTTCCCCCACTTTCTCTCGCCTTCCCCCATTCCCTCTCACTCCTCCACTCTCTCTCTTCCCTTGGCCGTCACGGTTTCTCCGGCTTCCCCACATCTCCCTCTTTCCCATCTTTTCCCCCACGTGTCTCTTTCCCCTCGCCTGTGTCTCTCTCCCCTCTTCCTTTCGCTCCCAATGTTCCCTATTTTCTCGCTCCTTCCCCCCTTCCCTCTCACTCCTCCACTCTCTCTCTTCCCTCGGCTGTCACTGTTCTCCGGCTTTCCCACAAATCCCACTTTTCCATCTGTTAACTCGCCTTACTCTTTCCCCTCGCCTGTGTCTCTCTCCTCTCTTCCTTCGGTCTCTATTTCCCCCAATTTCTCTCGCCTTCCCCCATTCCCTCTCACTCCTCCACTCTCTCTCTTCCCTCGGCTGTCACTGTTCTCCGGCTTCCCCACATCTCCCTCTTTTCCATCTGTTCCCTCGCGTGCCTCTTTCCCCTCGCCTGTGTCTCTCTCCTCTCTTCCTTCGGTCTCTATTTCCCCCACTTTCTCTCGCCTTCCCCCATTCCCTCTCACTCCTCCACTCTCTCTCTTCCCTCGGCCGTCACGGTTTCTCCGCATTTCCCACATCTCCCTCTTTCCCATTATTTCCCTCGCGTGTCTCTTTCCCATCGCCTGTGTCTCTCTCCCCTCTTCCTTTCGGTCCCCATTTTCCCTATTTTCTCGCTCCTTCCCCCCTTCCCTCTCACTCCTCCACTCTCTCTCTTCCCTCGGCTGTCACTGTTCTCCGGCTTTCCCACAAATCCCTCTTTTCCATCTGTTAACTCGCCTTACTCTTTCCCCTCGCCTGTGTCTCTCTCCTCTCTTCCTTCGGTCTCTATTTCCCTCACTTTCTCTCGCCTTCCCCCATTCCCTCTCACTCCTCCACTCTCTCTCTTCCCTCGGCCGTCACGGTTTCTCCGCATTTCCCACATCTCCCTCTTTCCCATTATTTCCCTCGCGTGTCTCTTTCCCCTCGCCTGTGTCTCTCTCCCCTCTTCCTTTCGGTCTCTATTTCCCCCACTTTCTCTCACCTTCCCCCATTCCCTCTCACTCCTCCACTCTCTCTCTTCCCTCGGCCGTCACGGTTTCTCCGCATTTCCCACATCTCCCTCTTTCCCATTATTTCCCTCGCGTGTCTCTTTCCCCTCGCCTGTGTCTCTCTCCCCTCTTCCTTTCGGTCCCAATTGTCCCTATTTTCTCGCTCCTTCCCCCATTCCCTCTCACTCCTCCACTCTCTCTCTTCCCTCGGCCGTCACGGTTTCTCCGCATTTCCCACATCTCCCTCTTTCCCATTATTTCCCTCGCGTGTCTCTTTCCCCTCGCCTGTGTCTCTCTCCTCTCTTCCTTCGGTCTCTATTTCCCCCACTTTCTCTCGCCTTCCCCCCTTCCCTCTCACTCCTCCACTCTCTCTCTTCCCTCGGCCGTCACGGTTTCTCCGCATTTCCCACATCTCCCTCTTTCCCATTATTTCCCTCGCGTGTCTCTTTCCCCTCGCCTGTGTCTCTCTCCCCTCTTCCTTTCGGTCCCAATTTTCCCTATTTTCTCGCTCCTTCCCCCATTCCCTCTCACTCCTCCACTCTCTCTCTTCCCTCGGCCGTCACGGTTTCTCCGCATTTCCCACATCTCCCTCTTTCCCATTATTTCCCTCGCGTGTCTCTTTCCCCTCGCCTGTGTCTCTCTCCCCTCTTCCTTTCGGTCCCAATTTTCCCTATTTTCTCGCTCCTTCCCCCATTCCCTCTCACTCCTCCACTCTCTCTCTTCCCTTGCCGTCACGGTTTCTCTGGTTTTCCCACATTTCCCTCTTTCCCATCTTTTCCCTCGCGTGTCTCTTTCCCCTCGCTTGTGTCTCTCTCCCCTCTTCCTTTCGGTCCCAATGTTCCCTATTTTCTCGCTCCTTCCCCCATTCCCTCTCACTCCTCCACTCTCTCTCTTCCCTCGGCTGTCACTGTTCTCCGGCTTTCCCACAAATCCCTCTTTTCCATCTGTTCCCTCGCCTTACTCTTTCCCCTCGCCTGTGTCTCTCTCCTCTCTTCCTTCGGTCTCTATTTCCCCCACTTTCTCTCGCCTTCCCCCATTCCCTCTCACTCCTCCACTCTCTCTCTTCCCTTGGCCGTCACGGTTTCTCCGGCTTCCCCACATCTCCCTCTTTCCCATCTTTTCCCCCACGTGTCTCTTTCCCCTCGCCTGTGTCTCTCTCCCCTCTTCCTTTCGCTCCCAATGTTCCCTATTTTCTCGCTCCTTCCCCCATTCCCTCTCACTCCTCCACTCTCTCTCTTCCCTCGGCTGTCACTGTTCTCCGGCTTTCCCACAAATCCCTCTTTTCCATCTGTTCCCTCGCCTTACTCTTTCCCCTCGCCTGTGTCTCTCTCCTCTCTTCCTTCGGTCTCTATTTCCCCCACTTTCTCTCGCCTTCCCCCATTCCCTCTCACTCCTCCACTCTCTCTCTTCCCTTGGCCGTCACGGTTTCTCCGGCTTCCCCACATCTCCCTCTTTCCCATCTTTTCCCCCACGTGTCTCTTTCCCCTCGCCTGTGTCTCTCTCCCCTCTTCCTTTCGCTCCCAATGTTCCCTATTTTCTCGCTCCTTCCCCCCTTCCCTCTCACTCCTCCACTCTCTCTCTTCCCTCGGCTGTCACTGTTTTCCGGCTTTCCCACAAATCCCACTTTTCCATCTGTTAACTCGCCTTACTCTTTCCCCTCGCCTGTGTCTCTCTCCTCTCTTCCTTCGGTCTCTATTTCCCCCAATTTCTCTCGCCTTCCCCCATTCCCTCTCACTCCTCCACTCTCTCTCTTCCCTCGGCTGTCACTGTTCTCCGGCTTCCCCACATCTCCCTCTTTTCCATCTGTTCCCTCGCGTGCCTCTTTCCCCTCGCCTGTGTCTCTCTCCTCTCTTCCTTCGGTCTCTATTTCCCCCACTTTCTCTCGCCTTCCCCCATTCCCTCTCACTCCTCCACTCTCTCTCTTCCCTCGGCCGTCACGGTTTCTCCGCATTTCCCACATCTCCCTCTTTCCCATTATTTCCCTCGCGTGTCTCTTTCCCATCGCCTGTGTCTCTCTCCCCTCTTCCTTTCGGTCCCCATTTTCCCTATTTTCTCGCTCCTTCCCCCCTTCCCTCTCACTCCTCCACTCTCTCTCTTCCCTCGGCTGTCACTGTTCTCCGGCTTTCCCACAAATCCCTCTTTTCCATCTGTTCCCTCGCGTGCCTCTTTCCCCTCGCCTGTGTCTCTCTCCTCTCTTCCTTCGGTCTCTATTTCCCTCACTTTCTCTCGCCTTCCCCCATTCCCTCTCACTCCTCCACTCTCTCTCTTCCCTCGGCCGTCACGGTTTCTCCGCATTTCCCACATCTCCCTCTTTCCCATTATTTCCCTCGCGTGTCTCTTTCCCCTCGCCTGTGTCTCTCTCCCCTCTTCCTTTCGGTCCCAATTTTCCCTATTTTCTCGCTCCTTCCCCCATTCCCTCTCACTCCTCCACTCTCTCTCTTCCCTTGCCGTCACGGTTTCTCTGGTTTTCCCACATTTCCCTCTTTCCCATCTTTTCCCTCGCGTGTCTCTTTCCCCTCGCTTGTGTCTCTCTCCCCTCTTCCTTTCGGTCCCAATGTTCCCTATTTTCTCGCTCCTTCCCCCATTCCCTCTCACTCCTCCACTCTCTCTCTTCCCTCGGCTGTCACTGTTCTCCGGCTTTCCCACAAATCCCTCTTTTCCATCTGTTCCCTCGCGTGCCTCTTTCCCCTCGCCTGTGTCTCTCTCCTCTCTTCCTTCGGTCTCTATTTCCCTCACTTTCTCTCGCCTTCCCCCATTCCCTCTCACTCCTCCACTCTCTCTCTTCCCTCGGCCGTCACGGTTTCTCCGCATTTCCCACATCTCCCTCTTTCCCATTATTTCCCTCGCGTGTCTCTTTCCCCTCGCCTGTGTCTCTCTCCCCTCTTCCTTTCGGTCCCAATTTTCCCTATTTTCTCGCTCCTTCCCCCATTCCCTCTCACTCCTCCACTCTCTCTCTTCCCTTGCCGTCACGGTTTCTCTGGTTTTCCCACATTTCCCTCTTTCCCATCTTTTCCCTCGCGTGTCTCTTTCCCCTCGCCTGTGTCTCTGTCCCCTCTTCCTTTCGCTCCCAATGTTCCCTATTTTCTCGCTCCTTCCCCCATTCCCTCTCACTCCTCCACTCTCTCTCTTCCCTCGGCTGTCACTGTTCTCTGGCTTTCCCACAAATCCCTCTTTTCCATCTGTTCCCTCGCCTTACTCTTTCCCCTCGCCTGTGTCTCTCTCCTCTCTTCCTTCGGTCTCTATTTCCCCCACTTTCTCTCGCCTTCCCCCATTCCCTCTCACTCCTCCACTCTCTCTCTTCCCTTGGCCGTCACGGTTTCTCCGGCTTCCCCACATCTCCCTCTTTCCCATCTTTTCCCCCACGTGTCTCTTTCCCCTCGCCTGTGTCTCTCTCCCCTCTTCCTTTCGCTCCCAATGTTCCCTATTTTCTCGCTCCTTCCCCCCTTCCCTCTCACTCCTCCACTCTCTCTCTTCCCTCGGCTGTCACTGTTCTCCGGCTTTCCCACAAATCCCACTTTTCCATCTGTTAACTCGCCTTACTCTTTCCCCTCGCCTGTGTCTCTCTCCTCTCTTCCTTCGGTCTCTATTTCCCCCAATTTCTCTCGCCTTCCCCCATTCCCTCTCACTCCTCCACTCTCTCTCTTCCCTCGGCTGTCACTGTTCTCCGGCTTCCCCACATCTCCCTCTTTTCCATCTGTTCCCTCGCGTGCCTCTTTCCCCTCGCCTGTGTCTCTCTCCTCTCTTCCTTCGGTCTCTATTTCCCCCACTTTCTCTCGCCTTCCCCCATTCCCTCTCACTCCTCCACTCTCTCTCTTCCCTCGGCCGTCACGGTTTCTCCGCATTTCCCACATCTCCCTCTTTCCCATTATTTCCCTCGCGTGTCTCTTTCCCATCGCCTGTGTCTCTCTCCCCTCTTCCTTTCGGTCCCCATTTTCCCTATTTTCTCGCTCCTTCCCCCCTTCCCTCTCACTCCTCCACTCTCTCTCTTCCCTCGGCTGTCACTGTTCTCCGGCTTTCCCACAAATCCCTCTTTTCCATCTGTTCCCTCGCGTGCCTCTTTCCCCTCGCCTGTGTCTCTCTCCTCTCTTCCTTCGGTCTCTATTTCCCTCACTTTCTCTCGCCTTCCCCCATTCCCTCTCACTCCTCCACTCTCTCTCTTCCCTCGGCCG
Source organism: Astur gentilis (assembly GCF_929443795.1). Lineage (NCBI taxonomy): Eukaryota > Metazoa > Chordata > Aves > Accipitriformes > Accipitridae > Astur > Astur gentilis. The sequence goes on along the minus strand of NC_064918.1, from coordinate 19,377,945 downwards.
TCACGGTTTCTCCGCATTTCCCACATCTCCCTCTTTCCCATTATTTCCCTCGCGTGTCTCTTTCCCCTCGCCTGTGTCTCTCTCCCCTCTTCCTTTCGGTCCCAATTTTCCCTATTTTCTCGCTCCTTCCCCCATTCCCTCTCACTCCTCCACTCTCTCTCTTCCCTTGCCGTCACGGTTTCTCTGGTTTTCCCACATTTCCCTCTTTCCCATCTTTTCCCTCGCGTGTCTCTTTCCCCTCGCTTGTGTCTCTCTCCCCTCTTCCTTTCGCTCCCAATGTTCCCTATTTTCTCGCTCCTTCCCCCATTCCCTCTCACTCCTCCACTCTCTCTCTTCCCTCGGCTGTCACTGTTCTCCGGCTTTCCCACAAATCCCTCTTTTCCATCTGTTCCCTCGCCTTACTCTTTCCCCTCGCCTGTGTCTCTCTCCTCTCTTCCTTCGGTCTCTATTTCCCCCACTTTCTCTCGCCTTCCCCCATTCCCTCTCACTCCTCCACTCTCTCTCTTCCCTTGGCCGTCACGGTTTCTCCGGCTTCCCCACATCTCCCTCTTTCCCATCTTTTCCCCCACGTGTCTCTTTCCCCTCGCCTGTGTCTCTCTCCCCTCTTCCTTTCGCTCCCAATGTTCCCTATTTTCTCGCTCCTTCCCCCCTTCCCTCTCACTCCTCCACTCTCTCTCTTCCCTCGGCTGTCACTGTTCTCCGGCTTTCCCACAAATCCCTCTTTTCCATCTGTTAACTCGCCTTACTCTTTCCCCTCGCCTGTGTCTCTCTCCTCTCTTCCTTCGGTCTCTATTTCCCTCACTTTCTCTCGCCTTCCCCCATTCCCTCTCACTCCTCCACTCTCTCTCTTCCCTCGGCCGTCACGGTTTCTCCGCATTTCCCACATCTCCCTCTTTCCCATTATTTCCCTCGCGTGTCTCTTTCCCCTCGCCTGTGTCTCTCTCCTCTCTTCCTTCGGTCTCTATTTCCCCCACTTTCTCTCGCCTTCCCCCATTCCCTCTCACTCCTCCACTCTCTCTCTTCCCTCGGCCGTCACGGTTTCTCCGCATTTCCCACATCTCCCTCTTTCCCATTATTTCCCTCGCGTGTCTCTTTCCCCTCGCCTGTGTCTCTCTCCCCTCTTCCTTTCGGTCCCTATTTTCCCCATTTTCTCTCGCCTTCCCCCATTCCCTCTCACTCCTCCACTCTCTCTCTTCCCTCGGCTGTCACTGTTCTCCGGCTTTCCCACAAATCCCTCTTTTCCATCTGTTAACTCGCCTTACTCTTTCCCCTCGCCTGTGTCTCTCTCCTCTCTTCCTTCGGTCTCTATTTCCCTCACTTTCTCTCGCCTTCCCCCATTCCCTCTCACTCCTCCACTCTCTCTCTTCCCTCGGCCGTCACGGTTTCTCCGCATTTCCCACATCTCCCTCTTTCCCATTATTTCCCTCGCGTGTCTCTTTCCCCTCGCCTGTGTCTCTCTCCTCTCTTCCTTCGGTCTCTATTTCCCCCACTTTCTCTCGCCTTCCCCCATTCCCTCTCACTCCTCCACTCTCTCTCTTCCCTCGGCCGTCACGGTTTCTCCGCATTTCCCACATCTCCCTCTTTCCCATTATTTCCCTCGCGTGTCTCTTTCCCCTCGCCTGTGTCTCTCTCCCCTCTTCCTTTCGGTCCCAATTTTCCCTATTTTCTCGCTCCTTCCCCCATTCCCTCTCACTCCTCCACTCTCTCTCTTCCCTTGCCGTCACGGTTTCTCTGGTTTTCCCACATTTCCCTCTTTCCCATCTTTTCCCTCGCGTGTCTCTTTCCCCTCGCTTGTGTCTCTCTCCCCTCTTCCTTTCGGTCCCAATGTTCCCTATTTTCTCGCTCCTTCCCCCATTCCCTCTCACTCCTCCACTCTCTCTCTTCCCTCGGCTGTCACTGTTCTCCGGCTTTCCCACAAATCCCTCTTTTCCATCTGTTCCCTCGCCTTACTCTTTCCCCTCGCCTGTGTCTCTCTCCTCTCTTCCTTCGGTCTCTATTTCCCCCACTTTCTCTCGCCTTCCCCCATTCCCTCTCACTCCTCCACTCTCTCTCTTCCCTTGGCCGTCACGGTTTCTCCGGCTTCCCCACATCTCCCTCTTTCCCATCTTTTCCCCCACGTGTCTCTTTCCCCTCGCCTGTGTCTCTCTCCCCTCTTCCTTTCGCTCCCAATGTTCCCTATTTTCTCGCTCCTTCCCCCCTTCCCTCTCACTCCCCCACTCTCTCTCTTCCCTCGGCTGTCACTGTTCTCCGGCTTTCCCACAAATCCCTCTTTTCCATCTGTTCCCTCGCCTTACTCTTTCCCCTCGCCTGTGTCTCTCTCCTCTCTTCCTTCGGTCTCTATTTCCCCCAATTTCTCTCGCCTTCCCCCCTTCCCTCTCACTCCTCCACTCTCTCTCTTCCCTCGGCTGTCACTGTTCTCCGGCTTTCCCACAAATCCCTCTTTTCCATCTGTTCCCTCGCGTGCCTCTTTCCCCTCGCCTGTGTCTCTCTCCTCTCTTCCTTCGGTCTCTATTTCCCCCACTTTCTCTCGCCTTCCCCCATTCCCTCTCACTCCTCCACTCTCTCTCTTCCCTCGGCTGTCACTGTTCTTCGGCTTTCCCACAAATCCCTCTTTTCCATCTGTTCCCTCGCCTTACTCTTTCCCCTCGCCTGTGTCTCTCTCCTCTCTTCCTTCGGTCTCTATTTCCCCCACTTTCTCTCGCCTTCCCCCATTCCCTCTCACTCCTCCACTCTCTCTCTTCCCTTGGCCGTCACGGTTTCTCCGGCTTCCCCACATCTCCCTCTTTCCCATCTTTTCCCCCACGTGTCTCTTTCCCCTCGCCTGTGTCTCTCTCCTCTCTTCCTTCGGTCTCCATTTCCCCCAATTTCTCTCGCCTTCCCCCATTCCCTCTCACTCCTCCACTCTCTCTCTTCCCTCGGCTGTCACTGTTCTCCGGCTTTCCCACAAATCCCTCTTTTCCATCTGTTCCCTCGCCTTACTCTTTCCCCTCGCCTGTGTCTCTCTCCTCTCTTCCTTCGGTCTCTATTTCCCCCACTTTCTCTCGCCTTCCCCCATTCCCTCTCACTCCTCCACTCTCTCTCTCCCCTCGGCTGTCACTGTTCTCCGGCTTTCCCACAAATCCCTCTTTTCCATCTGTTCCCTCGCCTTACTCTTTCCCCTCGCCTGTGTCTCTCTCCTCTTTTCCTTCGGTCTCTATTTCCCCCACTTTCTCTCGCCTTCCCCCATTCCCTCTCACTCCTCCACTCTCTCTCTTCCCTTGCCGTCACGGTTTCTCTGGTTTTCCCACATTTCCCTCTTTCCCATCTTTTCCCTCGCGTGTCTCTTTCCCCTCGCCTGTGTCTCTCTCCTCTCTTCCTTCGGTCTCTATTTCCCCCAATTTCTCTCGCCTTCCCCCCTTCCCTCTCACTCCTCCACTCTCTCTCTTCCCTCGGCTGTCACTGTTCTCCGGCTTTCCCACAAATCCCTCTTTTCCATCTTTTCCCTCGCGTGTCTCTTTCCCCTCGCCTGTGTCTCTCTCCTCTCTTCCTTCGGTCTCTATTTCCCCCAATTTCTCTCGCCTTCCCCCCTTCCCTCTCACTCCTCCACTCTCTCTCTTCCCTCGGCTGTCACTGTTCTCCGGCTTTCCCACAAATCCCTCTTTTCCATCTGTTCCCTCGCGTGCCTCTTTCCCCTCGCCTGTGTCTCTCTCCTCTCTTCCTTCGGTCTCTATTTCCCCCAATTTCTCTCGCCTTCCCCCATTCCCTCTCACTCCTCCACTCTCTCTCTTCCCTCGGCTGTCACTGTTCTCCGGCTTTCCCACAAATCCCTCTTTTCCATCTGTTCCCTTGCCTTACTCTTTCCCCTCGCCTGTGTCTCTCTCCTCTCTTCCTTCGGTCTCTATTTCCCCCACTTTCTCTCGCCTTCCCCCATTCCCTCTCACTCCTCCACTCTCTCTCTTCCCTTGGCCGTCACGGTTTCTCCGGCTTCCCCACATCTCCCTCTTTCCCATCTTTTCCCCCACGTGTCTCTTTCCCCTCGCCTGTGTCTCTCTCCCCTCTTCCTTCGGTCTCTATTTCCCCCAATTTCTCTCGCCTTCCCCCATTCCCTCTCACTCCTCCACTCTCTCTCTTCCCTCGGCTGTCACTGTTCTCCGGCTTTCCCACAAATCCCTCTTTTCCATCTGTTCCCTTGCCTTACTCTTTCCCCTCGCCTGTGTCTCTCTCCTCTCTTCCTTCGGTCTCTATTTCCCCCAATTTCTCTCGCCTTCCCCCCTTCCCTCTCACTCCTCCACTCTCTCTCTTCCCTCGGCTGTCACTGTTCTCCGGCTTTCCCACAAATCCCTCTTTTCCATCTGTTCCCTCGCGTGCCTCTTTCCCCTCGCCTGTGTCTCTCTCCTCTCTTCCTTCGGTCTCTATTTCCCCCACTTTCTCTCGCCTTCCCCCATTCCCTCTCACTCCTCCACTCTCTCTCTTCCCTCGGCCGTCACGGTTTCTCCGCATTTCCCACATCTCCCTCTTTCCCATTATTTCCATCGCGTGTCTCTTTCCCCTCGCCTGTGTCTCTCTCCTCTTCCTTTCGGTCCCAATTTTCCCTATTTTCTCGCTCCTTCCCCCATTCCCTCTCACTCCTCCACTCTCTCTCTTCCCTCGGCTGTCACTGTTCTCCGGCTTTCCCACAAATCCCTCTTTTCCATCTGTTCCCTCGCCTTACTCTTTCCCCTCGCCTGTGTCTCTCTCCTCTTTTCCTTCGGTCTCTATTTCCCCCACTTTCTCTCGCCTTCCCCCATTCCCTCTCACTCCTCCACTCTCTCTCTTCCCTTGCCGTCACGTTTTCTCTGGTTTTCCCACATTTCCCTCTTTCCCATCTTTTCCTTCGCGTGTCTCTTTCCCCTCGCCTGTGTCTCTCTCCTCTCTTCCTTCGGTCTCTATTTCCCCCAATTTCTCTCGCCTTCCCCCCTTCCCTCTCACTCCTCCACTCTCTCTCTTCCCTCGGCTGTCACTGTTCTCCGGCTTTCCCACAAATCCCTCTTTTCCATCTGTTCCCTCGCCTTACTCTTTCTCCTCGCCTGTGTCTCTCTCCTCTTTTCCTTCGGTCTCTATTTCCCCCACTTTCTCTCGCCTTCCCCCATTCCCTCTCACTCCTCCACTCTCTCTCTTCCCTCGGCCGTCACGGTTTCTCCGCATTTCCCACATCTCCCTCTTTCCCATTATTTCCCTCGCGTGTCTCTTTCCCCTCGCCTGTGTCTCTCTCCCCTCTTCCTTTCGCTCCCAATGTTCCCTATTTTCTCGCTCCTTCCCCCATTCCCTCTCACTCCTCCACTCTCTCTCTTCCCTCGGCTGTCACTGTTCTCCGGCTTTCCCACAAATCCCTCTTTTCCATCTGTTCCCTCGCCTGACTCTTTCCCCTCGCCTGTGTCTCTCTCCTCTTTTCCTTCGGTCTCTATTTCCCCCAATTTCTCTCGCCTTCCCCCATTCCCTCTCACTCCTCCACTCTCTCTCTTCCCTTGCCGTCACGGTTTCTCTGGTTTTCCCACATTTCCCTCTTTCACATCTTTTCACTCGCGTGTCTCTTTCCCCTCGCTTGTGTCTCTCTCCCCTCTTCCTTTCGGTCCCAATGTTCCCTATTTTCTCGCTCCTTCCCCCATTCCCTCTCACTCCTCCACTCTCTCTCTTCCCTCGGCTGTCACTGTTCTCCGGCTTTCCCACAAATCCCTCTTTTCCATCTGTTCCCTCGCCTTACTCTTTCCCCTCGCCTGTGTCTCTCTCCTCTCTTCCTTCGGTCTCTATTTCCCCCAATTTCTCTCGCCTTCCCCCCTTCCCTCTCACTCCTCCACTCTCTCTCTTCCCTCGGCTGTCACTGTTCTCCGGCTTTCCCACAAATCCCTCTTTTCCATCTGTTCCCTCGCGTGCCTCTTTCCCCTCGCCTGTGTCTCTCTCCTCTCTTCCTTCGGTCTCTATTTCCCCCACTTTCTCTCGCCTTCCCCCATTCCCTCTCACTCCTCCACTCTCTCTCTTCCCTCGGCTGTCACTGTTCTCCGGCTTTCCCACAAATCCCTCTTTTCCATCTGTTCCCTCGCCTTACTCTTTCCCCTCGCCTGTGTCTCTCTCCTCTCTTCCTTCGGTCTCTATTTCCCCCACTTTCTCTCGCCTTCCCCCATTCCCTCTCACTCCTCCACTCTCTCTCTTCCCTTGGCCGTCACGGTTTCTCCGGCTTCCCCACATCTCCCTCTTTCCCATCTTTTCCCCCACGTGTCTCTTTCCCCTCGCCTGTGTCTCTCTCCTCTCTTCCTTCGGTCTCCATTTCCCCCAATTTCTCTCGCCTTCCCCCATTCCCTCTCACTCCTCCACTCTCTCTCTTCCCTCGGCTGTCACTGTTCTCCGGCTTTCCCACAAATCCCTCTTTTCCATCTGTTCCCTCGCCTTACTCTTTCCCCTCGCCTGTGTCTCTCTCCTCTCTTCCTTCGGTCTCTATTTCCCCCACTTTCTCTCGCCTTCCCCCATTCCCTCTCACTCCTCCACTCTCTCTCTTCCCTTGGCCGTCACGGTTTCTCTGGCTTCCCCACATCTCCCTCTTTCCCATCTTTTCCCTCGCGTGTCTCTTTCCCCTCGCCTGTGTCTCTCTCCTCTCTTCCTTCGGTCTCTATTTCCCCCAATTTCTCTCGCCTTCCCCCCTTCCCTCTCACTCCTCCACTCTCTCTCTTCCCTCGGCTGTCACTGTTCTCCGGCTTTCCCACAAATCCCTCTTTTCCATCTGTTCCCTCGCCTTACTCTTTCCCCTCGCCTGTGTCTCTCTCCTCTCTTCCTTCGGTCTCTATTTCCCCCACTTTCTCTCGCCTTCCCCCATTCCCTCTCACTCCTCCACTCTCTCTCTTCCCTTGGCCGTCACGGTTTCTCTGGCTTCCCCACATCTCCCTCTTTCCCATTATTTCCCTCGCGTGTCTCTTTCCCCTCGCCTGTGTCTCTCTCCCCTCTTCCTTTCGGTCCCAATTTTCCCTATTTTCTCGCTCCTTCCCCCCTTCCCTCTCACTCCTCCACTCTCTCTCTTCCCTCGGCTGTCACTGTTCTCCGGCTTTCCCACAAATCCCTCTTTTCCATCTGTTCCCTCGCCTTACTCTTTCCCCTCGCCTGTGTCTCTCTCCTCTCTTCCTTCGGTCCCTATTTTCCCCACTTTCTCTCGCCTTCCCCCCTTCCCTCTCACTCCTCCACTCTCTCTCTTCCCTCGGCTGTCACTGTTCTCCGGCTTTCCCACAAATCCCTCTTTTCCATCTGTTCCCTTGCCTTACTCTTTCCCCTCGCCTGTGTCTCTCTCCTCTCTTCCTTCGTTCCCTATTTTCCCCACTTTCTCTCGCCTTCCCCCATTCCCTCTCACTCCTCCACTCTCTCTCTCCCCTCGGCTGTCACTGTTCTCCGGCTTTCCCACAAATCCCTCTTTTCCATCTGTTCCCTCGCCTTACTCTTTCCCCTCGCCTGTGTCTCTCTCCTCTTTTCCTTCGGTCTCTATTTCCCCCACTTTCTCTCGCCTTCCCCCATTCCCTCTCACTCCTCCACTCTCTCTCTTCCCTTGCCGTCACGGTTTCTCTGGTTTTCCCACATTTCCCTCTTTCCCATCTTTTCCCTCGCGTGTCTCTTTCCCCTCGCCTGTGTCTCTCTCCTCTCTTCCTTCGGTCTCTATTTCCCCCAATTTCTCTCGCCTTCCCCCCTTCCCTCTCACTCCTCCACTCTCTCTCTTCCCTCGGCTGTCACTGTTCTCCGGCTTTCCCACAAATCCCTCTTTTCCATATGTTCCCTCGCGTGCCTCTTTCCCCTCGCCTGTGTCTCTCTCCTCTCTTCCTTCGGTCTCTATTTCCCCCAATTTCTCTCGCCTTCCCCCATTCCCTCTCACTCCTCCACTCTCTCTCTTCCCTCGGCTGTCACTGTTCTCCGGCTTTCCCACAAATCCCTCTTTTCCATCTGTTCCCTCGCCTTACTCTTTCCCCTCGCCTGTGTCTCTCTCCTCTTTTCCTTCGGTCTCTATTTCCCCCACTTTCTCTCGCCTTCCCCCATTCCCTCTCACTCCTCCACTCTCTCTCTTCCCTTGCCGTCACGGTTTCTCTGGTTTTCCCACATTTCCCTCTTTCCCATCTTTTCCCTCGCGTGTCTCTTTCCCCTCGCCTGTGTCTCTCTCCTCTCTTCCTTCGGTCTCTATTTCCCCCAATTTCTCTCGCCTTCCCCCCTTCCCTCTCACTCCTCCACTCTCTCTCTTCCCTCGGCTGTCACTGTTCTCCGGCTTCCCCACATCTCCCTCTTTCCCATCTTTTCCCCCACGTGTCTCTTTCCCCTCGCCTGTGTCTCTCTCCTCTCTTCCTTCGGTCTCCATTTCCCCCAATTTCTCTCGCCTTCCCCCATTCCCTCTCACTCCTCCACTCTCTCTCTTCCCTCGGCTGTCACTGTTCTCCGGCTTTCCCACAAATCCCTCTTTTCCATCTGTTCCCTCGCCTTACTCTTTCCCCTCGCCTGTGTCTCTCTCCTCTCTTCCTTCGGTCTCTATTTCCCCCACTTTCTCTCGCCTTCCCCCATTCCCTCTCACTCCCCCACTCTCTCTCTTCCCTTGGCCGTCACGGTTTCTCTGGCTTCCCCACATCTCCCTCTTTCCCATTATTTCCCTCGCGTGTCTCTTTCCCCTCGCCTGTGTCTCTCTCCCCTCTTCCTTTCGGTCCCAATTTTCCCTATTTTCTCGCTCCTTCCCCCCCTTCCCTCTCACTCCTCCACTCTCTCTCTTCCCTCGGCTGTCACTGTTCTCCGGCTTTCCCACAAATCCCTCTTTTCCATCTGTTCCCTCGCCTTACTCTTTCCCCTCGCCTGTGTCTCTCTCCTCTCTTCCTTCGGTCCCTATTTCCCCCACTTTCTCTCGCCTTCCCCCCTTCCCTCTCACTCCTCCACTCTCTCTCTTCCCTCGGCTGTCACTGTTCTCCGGCTTTCCCACAAATCCCTCTTTTCCATCTGTTCCCTTGCCTTACTCTTTCCCCTCGCCTGTGTCTCTCTCCTCTCTTCCTTCGGTCTCTATTTCCCCCAATTTCTCTCGCCTTCCCCCCTTCCCTCTCACTTCTCCACTCTCTCTCTTCCCTCGGCTGTCACTGTTCTCCGGCTTTCCCACAAATCCCTCTTTTCCATCTGTTCCCTCGCGTGCCTCTTTCCCCTCGCCTGTGTCTCTCTCCTCTCTTCCTTCGGTCTCTATTTCCCCCACTTTCTCTCGCCTTCCCCCATTCCCTCTCACTCCTCCACTCTCTCTCTTCCCTCGGCCGTCACGGTTTCTCCGCATTTCCCACATCTCCCTCTTTCCCATTATTTCCATCGCGTGTCTCTTTCCCCTCGCCCGTGTCTCTCTCCTCTTCCTTTCGGTCCCAATTTTCCCTATTTTCTCGCTCCTTCCCCCATTCCCTCTCACTCCTCCACTCTCTCTCTTCCCTCGGCTGTCACTGTTGTCCGGCTTTCCCACAAATCCCTCTTTTCCATCTGTTCCCTCGCCTTACTCTTTCCCCTCGCCTGTGTCTCTCTCCTCTTTTCCTTCGGTCTCTATTTCCCCCACTTTCTCTCGCCTTCCCCCATTCCCTCTCACTCCTCCACTCTCTCTCTTCCCTTGCCGTCACGGTTTCTCTGGTTTTCCCACATTTCCCTCTTTCCCATCTTTTCCTTCGCGTGTCTCTTTCCCCTCGCCTGTGTCTCTCTCCTCTCTTCCTTCGGTCTCTATTTCCCCCAATTTCTCTCGCCTTCCCCCCTTCCCTCTCACTCCTCCACTCTCTCTCTTCCCTCGGCTGTCACTGTTCTCCGGCTTTCCCACAAATCCCTCTTTTCCATCTGTTCCCTCGCCTTACTCTTTCTCCTCGCCTGTGTCTCTCTCCTCTTTTCCTTCGGTCTCTATTTCCCCCACTTTCTCTCGCCTTCCCCCATTCCCTCTCACTCCTCCACTCTCTCTCTTCCCTCGGCCGTCACGGTTTCTCCGCATTTCCCACATCTCCCTCTTTCCCATTATTTCCCTCGCGTGTCTCTTTCCCCTCGCCTGTGTCTCTCTCCCCTCTTCCTTTCGGTCCCAATTTTCCCTATTTTCTCGCTCCTTCCCCCATTCCCTCTCACTCCTCCACTCTCTCTCTTCCCTCGGCTGTCACTGTTCTCCGGCTTTCCCACAAATCCCTCTTTTCCATCTGTTCCCTCGCCTTACTCTTTCCCCTCGCCTGTGTCTCTCTCCTCTCTTCCTTCGGTCTCTATTTCCCCCAATTTCTCTCGCCTTCCCCCCTTCCCTCTCACTCCTCCACTCTCTCTCTTCCCTCGGCTGTCACTGTTCTCCGGCTTTCCCACAAATCCCTCTTTTCTATCTGTTCCCTCGCGTGCCTCTTTCCCCTCGCCTGTGTCTCTCTCCTCTCTTCCTTCGGTCTCTATTTCCCCCACTTTCTCTCGCCTTCCCCCATTCCCTCTCACTCCTCCACTCTCTCTCTTCCCTCGGCTGTCACTGTTCTCCGGCTTTCCCACAAATCCCTCTTTTCCATCTGTTCCCTCGCCTTACTCTTTCCCCTCGCCTGTGTCTCTCTCCTCTCTTCCTTCGGTCTCCATTTCCCCCAATTTCTCTCGCCTTCCCCCCTTCCCTCTCACTCCTCCACTCTCTCTCTTCCCTCGGCTGTCACTGTTCTCCGGCTTTCCCACAAATCCCTCTTTTCCATCTGTTCCCTCGCCTTACTCTTTCCCCTCGCCTGTCTCTCTCTCCTCTTTTCCTTCGGTCTCTATTTCCCCCACTTTCTCTCGCCTTCCCCCATTCCCTCTCACTCCTCCACTCTCTCTCTTCCCTTGCCGTCACGGTTTCTCTGGTTTTCCCACATTTCCCTCTTTCCCATCTTTTCCCTCGCGTGTCTCTTTCCCCTCGCCTGTGTCTCTCTCCTCTCTTCCTTCGGTCTCTATTTCCCCCAATTTCTCTCGCCTTCCCCCCTTCCCTCTCACTCCTCCACTCTCTCTCTTCCCTCGGCTGTCACTGTTCTCCGGCTTTCCCACAAATCCCTCTTTTCCATCTGTTCCCTCGCGTGCCTCTTTCCCCTCGCCTGTGTCTCTCTCCTCTCTTCCTTCGGTCTCTATTTCCCCCAATTTCTCTCGCCTTCCCCCATTCCCTCTCACTCCTCCACTCTCTCTCTTCCCTCGGCTGTCACTGTTCTCCGGCTTTCCCACAAATCCCTCTTTTCCATCTGTTCCCTCGCCTTACTCTTTCCCCTCGCCTGTGTCTCTCTCCTCTCTTCCTTCGGTCTCTATTTCCCCCACTTTCTCTCGCCTTCCCCCATTCCCTCTCACTCCTCCACTCTCTCTCTTCCCTTGGCCGTCACGGTTTCTCCGGCTTCCCCACATCTCCCTCTTTCCCATCTTTTCCCCCACGTGTCTCTTTCCCCTCGCCTGTGTCTCTCTCCTCTCTTCCTTCGGTCTCCATTTCCCCCAATTTCTCTCGCCTTCCCCCATTCCCTCTCACTCCTCCACTCTCTCTCTTCCCTCGGCTGTCACTGTTCTCCGGCTTTCCCACAAATCCCTCTTTTCCATCTGTTCCCTCGCCTTACTCTTTCCCCTCGCCTGTGTCTCTCTCCTCTCTTCCTTCGGTCTCTATTTCCCCCACTTTCTCTCGCCTTCCCCCATTCCCTCTCACTCCCCCACTCTCTCTCTTCCCTCGGCTGTCACTGTTCTCCGGCTTTCCCACAAATCCCTCTTTTCCATCTGTTCCCTCGCCTTACTCTTTCCCCTCGCCTGTGTCTCTCTCCTCTCTTCCTTCGGTCTCTATTTCCCCCACTTTCTCTCGCCTTCCCCCATTCCCTCTCACTCCTCCACTCTCTCTCTTCCCTCGGCCGTCACGGTTTGTCCGCATTTCCCACATCTCCCTCTTTCCCATTATTTCCCTCGCGTGTCTCTTTCCCCTCGCCTGTGTCTCTCTCCCCTCTTCCTTTCGGTCCCAATTTTCCCTATTTTCTCGCTCCTTCCCCCATTCCCTCTCACTCCTCCACTCTCTCTCTTCCCTCGGCTGTCACTGTTCTCCGGCTTTCCCACAAATCCCTCTTTTCCATCTGTTCCCTCGCCTTACTCTTTCCCCTCGCCTGTGTCTCTCTCCTCTTTTCCTTCGGTCTCTATTTCCCCCACTTTCTCTCGCCTTCCCCCATTCCCTCTCACTCCTCCACTCTCTCTCTTCCCTTGCCGTCACGGTTTCTCTGGTTTTCCCACATTTCCCTCTTTTCCATCTTTTCCCTCGCGTGTGTCTTTCCCCTCGCTTGTGTCTCTCTCCCCTCTTCCTTTCGGTCCCAATGTTCCCTATTTTCTCGCTCCTTCCCCCCTTCCCTCTCACTCCTCCACTCTCTCTCTTCCCTCGGCTGTCACTGTTCTCCGGCTTTCCCACAAATCCCTCTTTTCCATCTGTTCCCTCGCCTTACTCTTTCCCCTCGCCTGTGTCTCTCTCCTCTCTTCCTTCGGTCTCTATTTCCCCCACTTTCTCTCGCCTTCCCCCATTCCCTCTCACTCCTCCACTCTCTCTCTTCCCTTGGCCGTCACGGTTTCTCCGGCTTCCCCACATCTCCCTCTTTCCCATCTTTTCCCCCACGTGTCTCTTTCCCCTCGCCTGTGTCTCTCTCCCCTCTTCCTTTCGCTCCCAATGTTCCCTATTTTCTCGCTCCTTCCCCCCTTCCCTCTCACTCCTCCACTCTCTCTCTTCCCTCGGCTGTCACTGTTCTCCGGCTTTCCCACAAATCCCTCTTTTCCATCTGTTCCCTCGCCTTACTCTTTCCCCTCGCCTGTGTCTCTCTCCTCTCTTCCTTCGGTCTCTATTTCCCCCACTTTCTCTCGCCTTCCCCCATTCCCTCTCACTCCCCCACTCTCTCTCTTCCCTCGGCTGTCACTGTTCTCCGGCTTTCCCACAAATCCCTCTTTTCCATCTGTTCCCTCGCCTTACTCTTTCCCCTCGCCTGTGTCTCTCTCCTCTCTTCCTTCGGTCTCTATTTCCCCCACTTTCTCTCGCCTTCCCCCATTCCTTCTCACTCCTCCACTCTCTCTCTTCCCTCGGCCGTCACGGTTTCTCCGCATTTCCCACATCTCCCTCTTTCCCATTATTTCCCTCGCGTGTCTCTTTCCCCTCGCCTGTGTCTCTCTCCCCTCTTCCTTTCGGTCCCAATTTTCCCTATTTTCTCGCTCCTTCCCCCATTCCCTCTCACTCCTCCACTCTCTCTCTTCCCTCGGCTGTCACTGTTCTCCGGCTTTCCCACAAATCCCTCTTTTCCATCTGTTCCCTCGCCTTACTCTTTCCCCTCGCCTGTGTCTCTCTCCTCTTTTCCTTCGGTCTCTATTTCCCCCACTTTCTCTCGCCTTCCCCCATTCCCTCTCACTCCTCCACTCTCTCTCTTCCCTTGCCGTCACGGTTTCTCTGGTTTTCCCACATTTCCCTCTTTTCCATCTTTTCCCTCGCGTGTGTCTTTCCCCTCGCTTGTGTCTCTCTCCCCTCTTCCTTTCGGTCCCAATGTTCCCTATTTTCTCGCTCCTTCCCCCCTTCCCTCTCACTCCTCCACTCTCTCTCTTCCCTCGGCTGTCACTGTTCTCCGGCTTTCCCACAAATCCCTCTTTTCCATCTGTTCCCTCGCCTTACTCTTTCCCCTCGCCTGTGTCTCTCTCCTCTCTTCCTTCGGTCTCTATTTCCCCCACTTTCTCTCGCCTTCCCCCATTCCCTCTCACTCCTCCACTCTCTCTCTTCCCTCGGCCGTCACGGTTTCTCCGCATTTCCCACATCTCCCTCTTTCCCATTATTTCCCTCGCGTGTCTCTTTCCCCTCGCCTGTGTCTCTCTCCCCTCTTCCTTTCGGTCCCAATGTTCCCTATTTTCTCGCTCCTTCCCCCATTCCCTCTCACTCCTCCACTCTCTCTCTTCCCTCGGCTGTCACTGTTCTCCGGATTTCCCACAAATCCCTCTTTTCCATCTGTTCCCTCGCCTTACTCTTTCCCCTCGCCTGTGTCTCTCTCCTCTCTTCCTTCGGTCTCTATTTCCCCCACTTTCTCTCGCCTTCCCCCATTCCCTCTCACTCCTCCACTCTCTCTCTTCCCTGGGCCGTCACGGTTTCTCCGGCTTCCCCACATCTCCCTCTTTCCCATCTTTTCCCCCACGTGTCTCTTTCCCCTCGCCTGTGTCTCTCTCCCCTCTTCCTTTCGCTCCCAATGTTCCCTATTTTCTCGCTCCTTCCCCCCTTCCCTCTCACTCCTCCACTCTCTCTCTTCCCTCGGCTGTCACTGTTCTCCGGCTTTCCCACAAATCCCTCTTTTCCATCTGTTAACTCGCCTTACTCTTTCCCCTCGCCTGTGTCTCTCTCCTCTCTTCCTTCGGTCTCTATTTCCCCCAATTTCTCTCACCTTCCCCCATTCCCTCTCACTCCTCCACTCTCTCTCTTCCCTCGGCTGTCACTGTTCTCCGGCTTCCCCACATCTCCCTCTTTTCCATCTGTTCCCTCGCGTGCCTCTTTCCCCTCGCCTGTGTCTCTCTCCTCTCTTCCTTCGGTCTCTATTTCCCCCACTTTCTCTCGCCTTCCCCCATTCCCTCTCACTCCTCCACTCTCTCTCTTCCCTCGGCCGTCACGGTTTCTCCGCATTTCCCACATCTCCCTCTTTCCCATAATTTCCCTCGCGTGTCTCTTTCCCCTCGCCTGTGTCTCTCTCCCCTCTTCCTTTCGGTCCCCATTTTCCCTATTTTCTCGCTCCTTCCCCCCTTCCCTCTCACTCCTCCACTCTCTCTCTTCCCTCGGCTGTCACTGTTCTCCGGCTTTCCCACAAATCCCTCTTTTCCATCTGTTCCCTCGCGTGCCTCTTTCCCTCGCCTGTGTCTCTCTCCTCTCTTCCTTCGGTCTCTATTTCCCTCACTTTCTCTCGCCTTCCCCCATTCCCTCTCACTCCTCCACTCTCTCTCTTCCCTCGGCCGTCACGGTTTCTCCGCATTTCCCACATCTCCCTCTTTCCCATTATTTCCCTCGCGTGCCTCTTTCCCCTCGCCTGTGTCTCTCTCCTCTCTTCCTTCGGTCTCTATTTCCCCCACTTTCTCTCGCCTTCCCCCATTCCCTCTCACTCCTCCACTCTCTCTCTTCCCTCGGCCGTCACGGTTTCTCCGCATTTCCCACATCTCCCTCTTTCCCATTATTTCCCTCGCGTGCCTCTTTCCCCTCGCCTGTGTCTCTCTCCTCTCTTCCTTCGGTCTCTATTTCCCCCAATTTCTCTCGCCTTCCCCCCTTCCCTCTCACTCCTCCACTCTCTCTCTTCCCTCGGCTGTCACTGTTCTCCGGCTTTCCCACAAATCCCTCTTTTCCATCTTTTCCCTCGCGTGTCTCTTTCCCCTCGCCTGTGTCTCTCTCCTCTCTTCCTTCGGTCTCTATTTCCCCCAATTTCTCTCGCCTTCCCCCCTTCCCTCTCACTCCTCCACTCTCTCTCTTCCCTCGGCTGTCACTGTTCTCCGGCTTTCCCACAAATCCCTCTTTTCCATCTGTTCCCTCGCGTGCCTCTTTCCCCTCGCCTGTGTCTCTCTCCTCTCTTCCTTCGGTCTCTATTTCCCCCAATTTCTCTCGCCTTCCCCCATTCCCTCTCACTCCTCCACTCTCTCTCTTCCCTCGGCTGTCACTGTTCTCCGGCTTTCCCACAAATCCCTCTTTTCCATCTGTTCCCTTGCCTTACTCTTTCCCCTCGCCTGTGTCTCTCTCCTCTCTTCCTTCGGTCTCTATTTCCCCCACTTTCTCTCGCCTTCCCCCATTCCCTCTCACTCCTCCACTCTCTCTCTTCCCTTGGCCGTCACGGTTTCTCCGGCTTCCCCACATCTCCCTCTTTCCCATCTTTTCCCCCACGTGTCTCTTTCCCCTCGCCTGTGTCTCTCTCCCCTCTTCCTTCGGTCTCCATTTCCCCCAATTTCTCTCGCCTTCCCCCCTTCCCTCTCACTCCTCCACTCTCTCTCTTCCCTCGGCTGTCACTGTTCTCCGGCTTTCCCACAAATCCCTCTTTTCCATCTGTTCCCTTGCCTTACTCTTTCCCCTCGCCTGTGTCTCTCTCCTCTCTTCCTTCGGTCTCTATTTCCCCCAATTTCTCTCGCCTTCCCCCCTTCCCTCTCAATCCTCCACTCTCTCTCTTCCCTCGGCTGTCACTGTTCTCCGGCTTTCCCACAAATCCCTCTTTTCCATCTGTTCCCTCGCGTGCCTCTTTCCCCTCGCCTGTGTCTCTCTCCTCTCTTCCTTCGGTCTCTATTTCCCCCACTTTCTCTCGCCTTCCCCCATTCCCTCTCACTCCTCCACTCTCTCTCTTCCCTCGGCCGTCACGGTTTCTCCGCATTTCCCACATCTCCCTCTTTCCCATTATTTCCATCGCGTGTCTCTTTCCCCTCGCCTGTGTCTCTCTCCTCTTCCTTTCGGTCCCAATTTTCCCTATTTTCTCGCTCCTTCCCCCATTCCCTCTCACTCCTCCACTCTCTCTCTTCCCTCGGCTGTCACTGTTCTCCGGCTTTCCCACAAATCCCTCTTTTCCATCTGTTCCCTCGCCTTACTCTTTCCCCTCGCCTGTGTCTCTCTCCTCTTTTCCTTCGGTCTCTATTTCCCCCACTTTCTCTCGCCTTCCCCCATTCCCTCTCACTCCTCCACTCTCTCTCTTCCCTTGCCGTCACGTTTTCTCTGGTTTTCCCACATTTCCCTCTTTCCCATCTTTTCCTTCGCGTGTCTCTTTCCCCTCGCCTGTGTCTCTCTCCTCTCTTCCTTCGGTCTCTATTTCCCCCAATTTCTCTCGCCTTCCCCCCTTCCCTCTCACTCCTCCACTCTCTCTCTTCCCTCGGCTGTCACTGTTCTCCGGCTTTCCCACAAATCCCTCTTTTCCATCTGTTCCCTCGCCTTACTCTTTCTCCTCGCCTGTGTCTCTCTCCTCTTTTCCTTCGGTCTCTATTTCCCCCACTTTCTCTCGCCTTCCCCCATTCCCTCTCACTCCTCCACTCTCTCTCTTCCCTCGGCCGTCACGGTTTCTCCGCATTTCCCACATCTCCCTCTTTCCCATTATTTCCCTCGCGTGTCTCTTTCCCCTCGCCTGTGTCTCTCTCCCCTCTTCCTTTCGGTCCCAATTTTCCCTATTTTCTCGCTCCTTCCCCCATTCCCTCTCACTCCTCCACTCTCTCTCTTCCCTCGGCTGTCACTGTTCTCCGGCTTTCCCACAAATCCCTCTTTTCCATCTGTTCCCTCGCCTGACTCTTTCCCCTCGCCTGTGTCTCTCTCCTCTTTTCCTTCGGTCTCTATTTCCCCCAATTTCTCTCGCCTTCCCCCATTCCCTCTCACTCCTCCACTCTCTCTCTTCCCTTGCCGTCACGGTTTCTCTGGTTTTCCCACATTTCCCTCTTTCCCATCTTTTCACTCGCGTGTCTCTTTCCCCTCGCTTGTGTCTCTCTCCCCTCTTCCTTTCGGTCCCAATGTTCCCTATTTTCTCGCTCCTTCCCCCATTCCCTCTCACTCCTCCACTCTCTCTCTTCCCTCGGCTGTCACTGTTCTCCGGCTTTCCCACAAATCCCTCTTTTCCATCTGTTCCCTCGCCTTACTCTTTCCCCTCGCCTGTGTCTGTCTCCTCTCTTCCTTCGGTCTCTATTTCCCCCACTTTCTCTCGCCTTCCCCCATTCCCTCTCACTGCTCCACTCTCTCTCTTCCCTTGGCCGTCACGGTTTCTCCGGCTTCCCCACATCTCCCTCTTTCCCATCTTTTCCCCCACGTGTCTCTTTCCCCTCGCCTGTGTCTCTCTCCTCTCTTCCTTCGGTCTCCATTTCCCCCAATTTCTCTCGCCTTCCCCCATTCCCTCTCACTCCTCCACTCTCTCTCTTCCCTCGGCTGTCACTGTTCTCCGGCTTTCCCACAAATCCCTCTTTTCCATCTGTTCCCTCGCCTTACTCTTTCCCCTCGCCTGTGTCTCTCTCCTCTCTTCCTTCGGTCTCTATTTCCCCCACTTTCTCTCGCCTTCCCCCATTCCCTCTCACTCCTCCACTCTCTCTCTTCCCTTGGCCGTCACGGTTTCTCTGGCTTCCCCACATCTCCCTCTTTCCCATCTTTTCCCTCGCGTGTCTCTTTCCCCTCGCCTGTGTCTCTCTCCTCTCTTCCTTCGGTCTCTATTTCCCCCAATTTCTCTCGCCTTCCCCCCTTCCCTCTCACTCCTCCACTCTCTCTCTTCCCTCGGCTGTCACTGTTCTCCGGCTTTCCCACAAATCCCTCTTTTCCATCTGTTCCCTCGCCTTACTCTTTCCCCTCGCCTGTGTCTCTCTCCTCTCTTCCTTCGGTCTCTATTTCCCCCACTTTCTCTCGCCTTCCCCCATTCCCTCTCACTCCTCCACTCTCTCTCTTCCCTTGGCCGTCACGGTTTCTCTGGCTTCCCCACATCTCCCTCTTTCCCATTATTTCCCTCGCGTGTCTCTTTCCCCTCGCCTGTGTCTCTCTCCCCTCTTCCTTTCGGTCCCAATTTTCCCTATTTTCTCGCTCCTTCCCCCCTTCCCTCTCACTCCTCCACTCTCTCTCTTCCCTCGGCTGTCACTGTTCTCCGGCTTTCCCACAAATCCCTCTTTTCCATCTGTTCCCTCGCCTTACTCTTTCCCCTCGCCTGTGTCTCTCTCCTCTCTTCCTTCGGTCCCTATTTTCCCCACTTTCTCTCGCCTTCCCCCCTTCCCTCTCACTCCTCCACTCTCTCTCTTCCCTCGGCTGTCACTGTTCTCCGGCTTTCCCACAAATCCCTCTTTTCCATCTGTTCCCTTGCCTTACTCTTTCCCCTCGCCTGTGTCTCTCTCCTCTCTTCCTTCGGTCCCTATTTTCCCCACTTTCTCTCGCCTTCCCCCATTCCCTCTCACTCCTCCACTCTCTCTCTCCCCTCGGCTGTCACTGTTCTCCGGCTTTCCCACAAATCCCTCTTTTCCATCTGTTCCCTCGCCTTACTCTTTCCCCTCGCCTGTGTCTCTCTCCTCTTTTCCTTCGGTCTCTATTTCCCCCACTTTCTCTCGCCTTCCCCCATTCCCTCTCACTCCTCCACTCTCTCTCTTCCCTTGCCGTCACGGTTTCTCTGGTTTTCCCACATTTCCCTCTTTCCCATCTTTTCCCTCGCGTGTCTCTTTCCCCTCGCCTGTGTCTCTCTCCTCTCTTCCTTCGGTCTCTATTTCCCCCAATTTCTCTCGCCTTCCCCCCTTCCCTCTCACTCCTCCACTCTCTCTCTTCCCTCGGCTGTCACTGTTCTCCGGCTTTCCCACAAATCCCTCTTTTCCATATGTTCCCTCGCGTGCCTCTTTCCCCTCGCCTGTGTCTCTCTCCTCTCTTCCTTCGGTCTCTATTTCCCCCAATTTCTCTCGCCTTCCCCCATTCCCTCTCACTCCTCCACTCTCTCTCTTCCCTCGGCTGTCACTGTTCTCCGGCTTTCCCACAAATCCCTCTTTTCCATCTGTTCCCTCGCCTTACTCTTTCCCCTCGCCTGTGTCTCTCTCCTCTTTTCCTTCGGTCTCTATTTCCCCCACTTTCTCTCGCCTTCCCCCATTCCCTCTCACTCCTCCACTCTCTCTCTTCCCTTGCCGTCACGGTTTCTCTGGTTTTCCCACATTTCCCTCTTTCCCATCTTTTCCCTCGCGTGTCTCTTTCCCCTCGCCTGTGTCTCTCTCCTCTCTTCCTTCGGTCTCTATTTCCCCCAATTTCTCTCGCCTTCCCCCCTTCCCTCTCACTCCTCCACTCTCTCTCTTCCCTCGGCTGTCACTGTTCTCCGGCTTCCCCACATCTCCCTCTTTCCCATCTTTTCCCCCACGTGTCTCTTTCCCCTCGCCTGTGTCTCTCTCCTCTCTTCCTTCGGTCTCCATTTCCCCCAATTTCTCTCGCCTTCCCCCATTCCCTCTCACTCCTCCACTCTCTCTCTTCCCTCGGCTGTCACTGTTCTCCGGCTTTCCCACAAATCCCTCTTTTCCATCTGTTCCCTCGCCTTACTCTTTCCCCTCGCCTGTGTCTCTCTCCTCTCTTCCTTCGGTCTCTATTTCCCCCACTTTCTCTCGCCTTCCCCCATTCCCTCTCACTCCCCCACTCTCTCTCTTCCCTTGGCCGTCACGGTTTCTCTGGCTTCCCCACATCTCCCTCTTTCCCATTATTTCCCTCGCGTGTCTCTTTCCCCTCGCCTGTGTCTCTCTCCCCTCTTCCTTTCGGTCCCAATTTTCCCTATTTTCTCGCTCCTTCCCCCCTTCCCTCTCACTCCTCCACTCTCTCTCTTCCCTCGGCTGTCACTGTTCTCCGGCTTCCCCACATCTCCCTCTTTCCCATCTTTTCCCCCACGTGTCTCTTTCCCCTCGCCTGTGTCTCTCTCCTCTCTTCCTTCGGTCTCCATTTCCCCCAATTTCTCTCGCCTTCCCCCATTCCCTCTCACTCCTCCACTCTCTCTCTTCCCTCGGCTGTCACTGTTCTCCGGCTTTCCCACAAATCCCTCTTTTCCATCTGTTCCCTCGCCTTACTCTTTCCCCTCGCCTGTGTCTCTCTCCTCTCTTCCTTCGGTCTCTATTTCCCCCACTTTCTCTCGCCTTCCCCCATTCCCTCTCACTCCCCCACTCTCTCTCTTCCCTTGGCCGTCACGGTTTCTCTGGCTTCCCCACATCTCCCTCTTTCCCATTATTTCCCTCGCGTGTCTCTTTCCCCTCGCCTGTGTCTCTCTCCCCTCTTCCTTTCGGTCCCAATTTTCCCTATTTTCTCGCTCCTTCCCCCCTTCCCTCTCACTCCTCCACTCTCTCTCTTCCCTCGGCTGTCACTGTTCTCCGGCTTTCCCACAAATCCCTCTTTTCCATCTGTTCCCTCGCCTTACTCTTTCCCCTCGCCTGTGTCTCTCTCCTCTCTTCCTTCGGTCCCTATTTCCCCCACTTTCTCTCGCCTTCCCCCCTTCCCTCTCACTCCTCCACTCTCTCTCTTCCCTCGGCTGTCACTGTTCTCCGGCTTTCCCACAAATCCCTCTTTTCCATCTGTTCCCTTGCCTTACTCTTTCCCCTCGCCTGTGTCTCTCTCCTCTCTTCCTTCGGTCTCTATTTCCCCCAATTTCTCTCGCCTTCCCCCCTTCCCTCTCACTCCTCCACTCTCTCTCTTCCCTCGGCTGTCACTGTTCTCCGGCTTTCCCACAAATCCCTCTTTTCCATCTGTTCCCTCGCGTGCCTCTTTCCCCTCGCCTGTGTCTCTCTCCTCTCTTCCTTCGGTCTCTATTTCCCCCACTTTCTCTCGCCTTCCCCCATTCCCTCTCACTCCCCCACTCTCTCTCTTCCCTTGGCCGTCACGGTTTCTCTGGCTTCCCCACATCTCCCTCTTTCCCATTATTTCCCTCGCGTGTCTCTTTCCCCTCGCCTGTGTCTCTCTCCCCTCTTCCTTTCGGTCCCAATTTTCCCTATTTTCTCGCTCCTTCCCCCCTTCCCTCTCACTCCTCCACTCTCTCTCTTCCCTCGGCTGTCACTGTTCTCCGGCTTTCCCACAAATCCCTCTTTTCCATCTGTTCCCTCGCCTTACTCTTTCCCCTCGCCTGTGTCTCTCTCCTCTCTTCCTTCGGTCCCTATTTCCCCCACTTTCTCTCGCCTTCCCCCCTTCCCTCTCACTCCTCCACTCTCTCTCTTCCCTCGGCTGTCACTGTTCTCCGGCTTTCCCACAAATCCCTCTTTTCCATCTGTTCCCTTGCCTTACTCTTTCCCCTCGCCTGTGTCTCTCTCCTCTCTTCCTTCGGTCTCTATTTCCCCCAATTTCTCTCGCCTTCCCCCCTTCCCTCTCACTCCTCCACTCTCTCTCTTCCCTCGGCTGTCACTGTTCTCCGGCTTTCCCACAAATCCCTCTTTTCCATCTGTTCCCTCGCGTGCCTCTTTCCCCTCGCCTGTGTCTCTCTCCTCTCTTCCTTCGGTCTCTATTTCCCCCACTTTCTCTCGCCTTCCCCCCTTCCCTCTCACTCCTCCACTCTCTCTCTTCCCTCGGCTGTCACTGTTCTCCGGCTTTCCCACAAATCCCTCTTTTCCATCTGTTCCCTTGCCTTACTCTTTCCCCTCGCCTGTGTCTCTCTCCTCTCTTCCTTCGGTCTCTATTTCCCCCAATTTCTCTCGCCTTCCCCCCTTCCCTCTCACTCCTCCACTCTCTCTCTTCCCTCGGCTGTCACTGTTCTCCGGCTTTCCCACAAATCCCTCTTTTCCATCTGTTCCCTCGCGTGCCTCTTTCCCCTCGCCTGTGTCTCTCTCCTCTCTTCCTTCGGTCTCTATTTCCCCCACTTTCTCTCGCCTTCCCCCATTCCCTCTCACTCCCCCACTCTCTCTCTTCCCTTGGCCGTCACGGTTTCTCTGGCTTCCCCACATCTCCCTCTTTCCCATTATTTCCCTCGCGTGTCTCTTTCCCCTCGCCTGTGTCTCTCTCCCCTCTTCCTTTCGGTCCCAATTTTCCCTATTTTCTCGCTCCTTCCCCCCTTCCCTCTCACTCCTCCACTCTCTCTCTTCCCTCGGCTGTCACTGTTCTCCGGCTTTCCCACAAATCCCTCTTTTCCATCTGTTCCCTCGCCTTACTCTTTCCCCTCGCCTGTGTCTCTCTCCTCTCTTCCTTCGGTCCCTATTTCCCCCACTTTCTCTCGCCTTCCCCCCTTCCCTCTCACTCCTCCACTCTCTCTCTTCCCTCGGCTGTCACTGTTCTCCGGCTTTCCCACAAATCCCTCTTTTCCATCTGTTCCCTTGCCTTACTCTTTCCCCTCGCCTGTGTCTCTCTCCTCTCTTCCTTCGGTCTCTATTTCCCCCAATTTCTCTCGCCTTCCCCCCTTCCCTCTCACTCCTCCACTCTCTCTCTTCCCTCGGCTGTCACTGTTCTCCGGCTTTCCCACAAATCCCTCTTTTCCATCTGTTCCCTCGCGTACCTCTTTCCCCTCGCCTGTGTCTCTCTCCTCTCTTCCTTCGGTCTCTATTTCCCCCACTTTCTCTCGCCTTCCCCCATTCCCTCTCACTCCTCCACTCTCTCTCTTCCCTCGGCCGTCACGGTTTCTCCGCATTTCCCACATCTCCCTCTTTCCCATTATTTCCATCGCGTGTCTCTTTCCCCTCGCCCGTGTCTCTCTCCTCTTCCTTTCGGTCCCAATTTTCCCTATTTTCTCGCTCCTTCCCCCATTCCCTCTCACTCCTCCACTCTCTCTCTTCCCTCGGCTGTCACTGTTCTCCGGCTTTCCCACAAATCCCTCTTTTCCATCTGTTCCCTCGCCTTACTCTTTCCCCTCGCCTGTGTCTCTCTCCTCTTTTCCTTCGGTCTCTATTTCCCCCACTTTCTCTCGCCTTCCCCCATTCCCTCTCACTCCTCCACTCTCTCTCTTCCCTTGCCGTCACGGTTTCTCTGGTTTTCCCACATTTCCCTCTTTCCCATCTTTTCCTTCGCGTGTCTCTTTCCCCTCGCCTGTGTCTCTCTCCTCTCTTCCTTCGGTCTCTATTTCCCCCAATTTCTCTCGCCTTCCCCCCTTCCCTCTCACTCCTCCACTCTCTCTCTTCCCTCGGCTGTCACTGTTCTCCGGCTTTCCCACAAATCCCTCTTTTCCATCTGTTCCCTCGCCTTACTCTTTCTCCTCGCCTGTGTCTCTCTCCTCTTTTCCTTCGGTCTCTATTTCCCCCACTTTCTCTCGCCTTCCCCCATTCCCTCTCACTCCTCCACTCTCTCTCTTCCCTCGGCCGTCACGGTTTCTCCGCATTTCCCACATCTCCCTCTTTCCCATTATTTCCCTCGCGTGTCTCTTTCCCCTCGCCTGTGTCTCTCTCCCCTCTTCCTTTCGGTCCCAATTTTCCCTATTTTCTCGCTCCTTCCCCCATTCCCTCTCACTCCTCCACTCTCTCTCTTCCCTCGGCTGTCACTGTTCTCCGGCTTTCCCACAAATCCCTCTTTTCCATCTGTTCCCTCGCCTTACTCTTTCCCCTCGCCTGTGTCTCTCTCCTCTCTTCCTTCGGTCTCTATTTCCCCCAATTTCTCTCGCCTTCCCCCCTTCCCTCTCACTCCTCCACTCTCTCTCTTCCCTCGGCTGTCACTGTTCTCCGGCTTTCCCACAAATCCCTCTTTTCTATCTGTTCCCTCGCGTGCCTCTTTCCCCTCGCCTGTGTCTCTCTCCTCTCTTCCTTCGGTCTCTATTTCCCCCACTTTCTCTCGCCTTCCCCCATTCCCTCTCACTCCTCCACTCTCTCTCTTCCCTCGGCTGTCACTGTTCTCCGGCTTTCCCACAAATCCCTCTTTTCCATCTGTTCCCTCGCCTTACTCTTTCCCCTCGCCTGTGTCTCTCTCCTCTCTTCCTTCGGTCTCTATTTCCCCCACTTTCTCTCGCCTTCCCCCATTCCCTCTCACTCCTCCACTCTCTCTCTTCCCTTGGCCGTCACGGTTTCTCCGGCTTCCCCACATCTCCCTCTTTCCCATCTTTTCCCCCACGTGTCTCTTTCCCCTCGCCTGTGTCTCTCTCCTCTCTTCCTTCGGTCTCCATTTCCCCCAATTTCTCTCGCCTTCCCCCATTCCCTCTCACTCCTCCACTCTCTCTCTTCCCTCGGCTGTCACTGTTCTCCGGCTTTCCCACAAATCCCTCTTTTCCATCTGTTCCCTCGCCTTACTCTTTCCCCTCGCCTGTGTCTCTCTCCTCTCTTCCTTCGGTCTCTATTTCCCCCACTTTCTCTCGCCTTCCCCCATTCCCTCTCACTCCTCCACTCTCTCTCTTCCCTTGGCCGTCACGGTTTCTCTGGCTTCCCAACATCTCCCTCTTTCCCATCTTTTCCCTCGCGTGTCTCTTTCCCCTCGCCTGTGTCTCTCTCCTCTCTTCCTTCGGTCTCTATTTCCCCCAATTTCTCTCGCCTTCCCCCCTTCCCTCTCACTCCTCCACTCTCTCTCTTCCCTCGG
The DNA here is from genome assembly GCF_929443795.1 of Astur gentilis. NCBI lineage: Eukaryota > Metazoa > Chordata > Aves > Accipitriformes > Accipitridae > Astur > Astur gentilis. The sequence continues at coordinate 19,353,089 of NC_064918.1, read as the reverse complement.
CTGTCACTGTTCTCCGGCTTTCCCACAAATCCCTCTTTTCCATCTGTTCCCTCGCCTTACTCTTTCCCCTCGCCTGTCTCTCTCTCCTCTTTTCCTTCGGTCTCTATTTCCCCCACTTTCTCTCGCCTTCCCCCATTCCCTCTCACTCCTCCACTCTCTCTCTTCCCTTGCCGTCACGGTTTCTCTGGTTTTCCCACATTTCCCTCTTTCCCATCTTTTCCCTCGCGTGTCTCTTTCCCCTCGCCTGTGTCTCTCTCCTCTCTTCCTTCGGTCTCTATTTCCCCCAATTTCTCTCGCCTTCCCCCCTTCCCTCTCACTCCTCCACTCTCTCTCTTCCCTCGGCTGTCACTGTTCTCCGGCTTTCCCACAAATCCCTCTTTTCCATCTGTTCCCTCGCGTGCCTCTTTCCCCTCGCCTGTGTCTCTCTCCTCTCTTCCTTCGGTCTCTATTTCCCCCAATTTCTCTCGCCTTCCCCCATTCCCTCTCACTCCTCCACTCTCTCTCTTCCCTCGGCTGTCACTGTTCTCCGGCTTTCCCACAAATCCCTCTTTTCCATCTGTTCCCTCGCCTTACTCTTTCCCCTCGCCTGTGTCTCTCTCCTCTCTTCCTTCGGTCTCTATTTCCCCCACTTTCTCTCGCCTTCCCCCATTCCCTCTCACTCCTCCACTCTCTCTCTTCCCTTGGCCGTCACGGTTTCTCCGGCTTCCCCACATCTCCCTCTTTCCCATCTTTTCCCCCACGTGTCTCTTTCCCCTCGCCTGTGTCTCTCTCCTCTCTTCCTTCGGTCTCCATTTCCCCCAATTTCTCTCGCCTTCCCCCATTCCCTCTCACTCCTCCACTCTCTCTCTTCCCTCGGCTGTCACTGTTCTCCGGCTTTCCCACAAATCCCTCTTTTCCATCTGTTCCCTCGCCTTACTCTTTCCCCTCGCCTGTGTCTCTCTCCTCTCTTCCTTCGGTCTCTATTTCCCCCACTTTCTCTCGCCTTCCCCCATTCCCTCTCACTCCCCCACTCTCTCTCTTCCCTCGGCTGTCACTGTTCTCCGGCTTTCCCACAAATCCCTCTTTTCCATCTGTTCCCTCGCCTTACTCTTTCCCCTCGCCTGTGTCTCTCTCCTCTCTTCCTTCGGTCTCTATTTCCCCCACTTTCTCTCGCCTTCCCCCATTCCCTCTCACTCCTCCACTCTCTCTCTTCCCTCGGCCGTCACGGTTTGTCCGCATTTCCCACATCTCCCTCTTTCCCATTATTTCCCTCGCGTGTCTCTTTCCCCTCGCCTGTGTCTCTCTCCCCTCTTCCTTTCGGTCCCAATTTTCCCTATTTTCTCGCTCCTTCCCCCATTCCCTCTCACTCCTCCACTCTCTCTCTTCCCTCGGCTGTCACTGTTATCCGGCTTTCCCACAAATCCCTCTTTTCCATCTGTTCCCTCGCCTTACTCTTTCCCCTCGCCTGTGTCTCTCTCCTCTTTTCCTTCGGTCTCTATTTCCCCCACTTTCTCTCGCCTTCCCCCATTCCCTCTCACTCCTCCACTCTCTCTCTTCCCTTGCCGTCACGGTTTCTCTGGTTTTCCCACATTTCCCTCTTTTCCATCTTTTCCCTCGCGTGTGTCTTTCCCCTCGCTTGTGTCTCTCTCCCCTCTTCCTTTCGGTCCCAATGTTCCCTATTTTCTCGCTCCTTCCCCCCTTCCCTCTCACTCCTCCACTCTCTCTCTTCCCTCGGCTGTCACTGTTCTCCGGCTTTCCCACAAATCCCTCTTTTCCATCTGTTCCCTCGCCTTACTCTTTCCCCTCGCCTGTGTCTCTCTCCTCTCTTCCTTCGGTCTCTATTTCCCCCACTTTCTCTCGCCTTCCCCCATTCCCTCTCACTCCTCCACTCTCTCTCTTCCCTTGGCCGTCACGGTTTCTCCGGCTTCCCCACATCTCCCTCTTTCCCATCTTTTCCCCCACGTGTCTCTTTCCCCTCGCCTGTGTCTCTCTCCCCTCTTCCTTTCGCTCCCAATGTTCCCTATTTTCTCGCTCCTTCCCCCCTTCCCTCTCACTCCTCCACTCTCTCTCTTCCCTCGGCTGTCACTGTTCTCCGGCTTTCCCACAAATCCCTCTTTTCCATCTGTTCCCTCGCCTTACTCTTTCCCCTCGCCTGTGTCTCTCTCCTCTCTTCCTTCGGTCTCTATTTCCCCCACTTTCTCTCGCCTTCCCCCATTCCCTCTCACTCCCCCACTCTCTCTCTTCCCTCGGCTGTCACTGTTCTCCGGCTTTCCCACAAATCCCTCTTTTCCATCTGTTCCCTCGCCTTACTCTTTCCCCTCGCCTGTGTCTCTCTCCTCTCTTCCTTCGGTCTCTATTTCCCCCACTTTCTCTCGCCTTCCCCCATTCCCTCTCACTCCTCCACTCTCTCTCTTCCCTCGGCCGTCACGGTTTGTCCGCATTTCCCACATCTCCCTCTTTCCCATTATTTCCCTCGCGTGTCTCTTTCCCCTCGCCTGTGTCTCTCTCCCCTCTTCCTTTCGGTCCCAATTTTCCCTATTTTCTCGCTCCTTCCCCCATTCCCTCTCACTCCTCCACTCTCTCTCTTCCCTCGGCTGTCACTGTTCTCCGGCTTTCCCACAAATCCCTCTTTTCCATCTGTTCCCTCGCCTTACTCTTTCCCCTCGCCTGTGTCTCTCTCCTCTTTTCCTTCGGTCTCTATTTCCCCCACTTTCTCTCGCCTTCCCCCATTCCCTCTCACTCCTCCACTCTCTCTCTTCCCTTGCCGTCACGGTTTCTCTGGTTTTCCCACATTTCCCTCTTTTCCATCTGTTCCCTCGCGTGCCTCTTTCCCCTCGCTTGTGTCTCTCTCCCCTCTTCCTTTCGGTCCCAATGTTCCCTATTTTCTCGCTCCTTCCCCCCTTCCCTCTCACTCCTCCACTCTCTCTCTTCCCTCGGCTGTCACTGTTCTCCGGCTTTCCCACAAATCCCTCTTTTCCATCTGTTCCCTCGCCTTACTCTTTCCCCTCGCCTGTGTCT